>NC_141610.1:21191589-21491589 GCF_047967505.1 Dipteris shenzhenensis
TCTTTTGCATATTTAAGCCTCTTAAATCCCAGCACATTAAAATGAACACTAAAAAAGAAATTATTTATTGCTTTTCTTTGCTTCGACGGTTGGTTTAGCATAGTTTAGCATAGATTAGATTGCCTTAGAGGAGAGACAATTCTCCAAGTTGCCAATTGAAGCCATGCTCAAATTTTTCGAACTAGTTCCTAATCGTTGTCAGTCCCTTCGCTCACATGCGGTTTAACACTCATAACATGCTATTAAATAAGACCTTTTACCATGTACCAGGAAGTTTATCAGTGGGCAGATTGCATGAGCAGATAGCAGATATCAGTGGACAGATTACATATATAAGTGGACAGATTACATGTCATCGGACATATTGGAGCTTGATGATTATTGGTTATTTTTATTGCATTTGTATAAATATTTAAGCTCATTTATTGTCATAAAAAACCTTATAAATCCTTCTAGGCTATTTTTTACATTTATTGCCATATGAAACGCCTTGTAATAAACCCGACCATCCCGACCATTCACTATTTAATGAGTATCAGTGGGCTACATAAGTGGATATCAGTGGAACAGTTTTTAGTGGGTAGATTGCATCAGTTGGGTATCAGTGCACAGATATAAATGGATGGATAGATTACATGTCATCACAAAGATTGAAGCTTTATCACTAGAGGGCAAATCAATGGATGGACAAATTACATGTCTTCACGAAGATTGAAGCTTTATCACTAGAGGACATTTTATTTCATTGTAAAGCTTTATTGGCTAATTTTTTTACATTTGTACAAATATTTAAGCCTTGTAAAGCCTTCTAGGCTATTTCCCACATTTATTGCTATAAAATACTTTGTAAAGCCCTCTCCGCTATTGGTCACATTTATTGCCATATGAAGCCTTGTAAAGCCTTTTGGGCTATTCCCCACATTTATTGTATCAAGCGTTGTATATTGTACTTTACTTGTATGTATCTAAATTCTTCATTATCTTTTCTTATAGGATTATGGAGCAATCAACTAATGTGGGGGCTATCCTAAATGACTCTAAGATTAGAGCATGGGTCTCTGATGTCACTTTGAATTTGAAAGGAAAGGAATATAGCCCCAATGGCTTTGGTAGGTGGACTCGATATCACATGGGCAGAAGAGCTTGGTTTCTTCATCAAAAGGAAAAGAGACTCTTTCTACTTATGTCAAAAAGGGAGTTCAATGATGTTGAAGATCCATGGGATGCTACTTTCTTCAAAAAAGATATGACTTCAAGCCTTGTAGTAGGCATAATGATAGAGCCAAAAGAGACTTTTATGGATATTTTCACAAAGAGTTTAGATCCTGAAGTTGGCGGTCTTCATTTTGTTGTGTCAAGGAGAGACTCAAAGACCTTTGTGATGCCTCCTCCTCAACCATCAAAGTTTCCAGAGCTGCAAAGTGCATTGGAAGCTCTTGCATATACTTGGGAGCAATTTCCTAGTGTGGTGGCAAAAAGGATGCATGCAAAGATAATGTTTGAGTACTTTTAGGATGCACAATATGCTCCTCATATTCAAGGATCTTCACATGAAGGAGGTCAAGCTCAAACTTCGATGCAGGGACAAGAAGAACATGCACACTGTCACAAATGCGTAGAACATGAGCGCAAACTTCTAGAGCAAGAAATGGTGGATGTAACTAAGGATGATGAAACACAAGCCTTGAGTGCATGGGAATTAAAAAAAATTGAAGAAGATCAAGGCCGATCCACTGCAATTATGCTAGAAGATCTTGCTAGAAAACCACGATGTGAAATGCAAAAGGCTAGTACTACAAGAGCCACGGTTCCAAGCAGTAAAAAAAGGCATCGTCCCATTGTAGACAAAGATCATGTGGATGAAAAACAGTTAAAAGAAGAGAAAGATGAAGAAGACTCAGAACCCAAGGCTGAAGATGATCAGGATGAACTCACATCAATCAAAAATCTTAATCTGCGTCTTAATGAAGTAGTAATAGATGATGATGTGGGATATATCTGGGGTCAAAGGACGTGGTTTGTGAATGCCAAAGATGTGGAAGCTGCAGCTGTCTTTACTAATAGCCGAAGCCTTGATATATCCTATGCACTGCAAATATATACTGCAAATATACGAGGCTTTGAGAGATGGAAAGAAACCTGTGGCAAGCAACGTGGTCCTGCGCCCAATAATGTTTTGTCCAATCAAAAATAGCTTTCTAGATCAAATAACATTTACAGGGCCTACACAATTCGAGGAAACCTTCAGTTGATTCTTTAAAGACACTCTTAAAAATATTCCACATGAACAAGGCAAAGAGGCACAAGGTGAGAATATGCTAAAGGAAGTAAAGAAGGAATTCCTCCTTCATTGCAGATTCTAGCCCATTGATGGTCAACATTGGGCTTATGCTTGTAATCAGATCGCAAAAGAAGCAAAGGAGGTCAAAAGACTCACTTCAGAACAATTTGCAAAGATAAGTTCATTCCATTATTATCCTGCAACAATCTGTATATTCAAGCATGAGATCAAGTATTTGATTGAGTCCAAAAGACTTAATCATTATGTCCATGGAAAGCGTAAGATATCCTCAACATCAGAGGTCTTATAGAATGCAAGGGTTATATGGACAACATTTGGTTTTCCAAATCCTGATTTGAAGCAAAAGGTCACAAAAGCAGACGCCGACACACTCACAAACTTCTATACTTCTTTGAGTGCAGTTGTGCCTAGGGGAACTCAAGAGCAAGAAGAAAATATGACAAGCCTCAAGGTGGTGAGGGACAAATATGCCGACTACACTTCTATCATATTTCATCCTGTTGAAGTGTTCAATGAGATGCTTGAAACGTGCATTGCTTGTGAGCCTGGATAGTTAACCTATGCAGCTCCTTTGTTTGTCTCCAGAAAGTCAAAGGTAATGGATAAGAAGGAGTTGACGGCAAGGATGTGGAGGCCTATATAGTACTTACCTAACAAGTATGCATCCATGGTAGCACAAAAACTTTTAAATAAAGAATGGTTTTTTAGAAAGAAAGACAAAAACCACTGCATGGAAGAATGCATCAATGTACAGGTAAGGCGTGATGCAGTGCATAGTTCCATTAAGTATTTGCTATCAGAGAAACAAATTCCACTTAGTCATTGTAACATTGACTATAATGTGGTCAAGCATATAGCTTCTTTGTCAACACCCAAGGTATAGCTATGGGCAAACAGGTGGATTAAAGAGGATGAAGATGGGTCAAAAATAGTAACCTGTTATATGAGAAAAGAAATCCCACAACAGGTGGTTGCATATGTGGAAAGATTAATCAGCGAGATAAGGATGCCGACAGATATGCACCAAAGCTTTCAATTCAATGTAGAGGTTATGGCAGAGTCTGGAAAGCTTGTGAACTTCAGGGGAGTTTCAGAAGATGACTTCATCAAGAATGAGTCAGCATGGGACAAGCCGCAACTATTCTTCATCAATGAAGTTTCTAGCAATGATATCCATAACTTCATTGATAGAATAGTATATACCACCATTAGCAAAGTGGCAATTTGCAACATTGTCATTTTTGTTGACAAAGAAGCCATGCAGGTTACTCTAGAGCGAGCATATTCATCAGATTTGAAGATTTATAGTGGTGTTTATGTAGCAAAAAGAGGCAAGAGAGAATGTGGCATAGTGATTCAATCTCTTGAATCATTCTTCTTGTGTATTTGGAGTCCCAACCCTGATCACTCCTTATAAAAGAACATAAGAGGGAATTCAAATAATTTGAGATTGATGCTAGAAGAGCAAGATATTCCCAGGTCCATACATTATAAAAAAAACAACTATGGAAGTCCTGCAAAAAGTGGGAGTCTCTTGCTTACCATGATGGAGAATTTGCTACCGGCAGGTTGGGAGGTCACCTTGTGCAGGATGGGATATTTATTTGAGGATCTCCTCAGAAAAGGCAACTCCACAAATATTATTGAAAACAAGCATTTCATGGCTTATTTTCAGCTTCAAGCAGATCTAACCATAGGCTATGAAAAAGAGATAGAGCACAAGGAGACTGATGACATGGATGATGACCTTGAAGATCATAATGTCCTAGTTGATGATGATGAAAAGATGGACTTACATGACCCGTTTAGAGAGAGGTTGGTGGATGAAGAGAAAGATGATGATGCCTTCTTTGATAATTATGGCTCACAAGGTTATGTAAAAAGGCCACTACGATAATACTTAGCGGTATGAACTCTCTATTTCTCAACTAAATATGATTTTTAAAATAAGATTTAAATTTAAAGATAATGAATCTAATCTCTCATATTTGTTTACAGGCAATAGAGGGAGAAGAAATGGATGAAGTCAATATGGAGGCACTCCCTTCTACTTCAGCAATGCAATCACCTCTAAATTTGATTGAAGAATCCCATGAGCACAAGAGCTTTAAAGACACCATAGAAAAGCAAAATGACTGCAAACATAGAATACAAGCTATGACAGAGACCCATTTTTCAAATTTAGCTGCATTGGATAAAATGGAAAGCTCATTTGAAGTTAGGATTGTTTTGAAACGAGAACCTCAGTATTTGAGCTTTGGTACAGAGGAGGTTTCAATCCTCTCCAATCCTTTAAAAGAGGTTAATGACAATGTTATCCTGGCCATTCTCAGGTAACATTTGTTTATTTGTTGCTACTTCAATAAGCTAACATTTGTTTATTTATTTACAGTGTAGTTATATCTCAGTTTCCTAGTGCAGAATGCAAATCAATTCTATGAGCTAACGTTTGTTTATTTCTTGGTGCAGTGTAGTTATTTCTCAGCTTCCTAGTTCAGTGCAGAATCGTGTCTACATGCTCGATGCTCTCCTTTCTTCTATTCTTAGCTCTCCTCAAAAGACTATAGAAGATGTTTGGACCTAGTTAAGCCCTTTTAATTTAGATGGGGTGCGAGTCATCTTTATGCCTTATCATGAGGAGTAAGTATCAACTCCAACCTTATTTTTACTATTTCTTTGGCAAGTTTGTGTAAAACAATAATCATTTTTATTCTGGTCATGTAGCTCACATTGGAGTCTGATTGCTTGGGACCTTGAAGTCAACCATTTGTGGTTTGTGAATTCAATGGAAGGCTATCATGCCAACTCCCCAAGGTAATTATTCTCTTAATATTTTTATTACTTTCTTATTTTGTATCTTATGATCATGACATATTAATATATTTAATATGTCATGATGGACAGTGCTACATATCGGCTAGTATCTACTATCAGAATAACCATGGAGCAACAAGACCAAGTAGAATTCAAATGACATCTACCAGTGGAGCAAAAAGATGGGCATAGCTGTGGGTGGAGAGTTGCCTACAACTGCATGTTGTTTCTTAGAGAGATTTTTGATTTGGAGTTACTAATCAAAATGGAATCATATACAGAAGCTGATCTACTAGCGTTTCGGGCTGAGAGTATTCAGCATCTAATTGCTACCATTGGGAAACAACCTGAAAATATGACTACATTGTAGCATGTATAAAACCTTATCTTTATACTTGTATGCTTGTTCAAGCCTTTAATTGGGATGTGTAAATCTTATAACTTTTTTATATTTCCCTCCAAGAGGAGGAGAGTTCACTCTAATGAAATCATGTATGAAACCTTATCTATATACTTCTCTATAATCTAATGAAAAAACCATTATTAATGTTGGGGAACAACCTAAAAATATGACTACATTGCAGCATGTATGAAATCTTATCTTTATATTTCTATGCTTGTTTAAGCCTTTATTTGGGATGTGTACATCTCATAACTTTTTTATACTTTTATAGCAGAAGGAGGATGTAGAAGACATAGAAAGTGAAGAAGAATATGATGTAGAGTACTGTCTCAATAAGATGAGTCATGAAAATATGACTCTATTGCAGTAGATTGGAAGTTCATTCACCACTATGTTGTTAATTCGACAACAACCTCATTTTTTTGAATTTGGTGAAGAAGAGATTTTAATCCTCTTTAATCTTAAGAAAGAGGTTGATGTCAAAGTCATTACAACCATCCTCAGGTTTGATGCAGCCTTTTCCTTGGCTTTATACTTTGCTTATTTTGATTAAACCCAAGAAGCTAATACTTTTTTTTTAATATAGTAATGTTATAGCAAATTTTCCTCAAAATATACAAAGCGTTTCATATATGCTCGATCCTCTTATTTCGGAAGTGTTTAGCAAAAAAGAAGAAACCATAGAGGATGTTTGCAAGTGGTTGAAGCACGTTCCTATGAATGAGGCATGAGTTATCTTTACAACATATTATGAGAAGTAAGCATCAAACCCTACTTGTTTTTTCTATTGCATTGCTAGAACTGTCTCAAACATAGTAATTATTCTTTATTGATAATGCAACTCACATTGGAGTTTGGTAGTCATGGACATCTTTGCTAAGGAGTGCTTCTTTGCCAACTCAATGACATCCATCCATGGCATTGTGTTAGAGTAAGTATAGACTACACTTGTTGTCACTTGTTGACATGTAGATTGATATGCAATGCACATATTCACTATTGTTATATGTTTTGATGTGCATATTGGCTCAAAAGTTAGTAGGTGCTATCGACACAGTAATGCGGCAATGTGATTTGGCACAACAAATAGAGTATATAACATGTCAGGTATCACATTAAGAGGATAGCCACATCTATAATTGTGGATGGAGGGTGGGCTACAATTGCTTTTTGGTACTTGGTCAAATTTTTGAGATACAAAATGACACCACACTGTCAACATATACGGATTTGCATCTCTATGCATTTATAAAATGTACCATTCGAGCAATCATTAAGGGTGACATTATGGACCCTCCCATAAGCCAAATAGATAATGGCTCAGAGGAGTGCGAAATGAATGCCATCAAAGATTCAAAGGGGATAGAAGACCTCAACTCTACAAACATGGCTTCATTGGAAGAATTGGGAAGCTCTTTTAATGTTAGGGTTATGATTCAACATAGACCTCAATATCTTGAATTTGGGGGAGAGGAGATTTCAATCCTCTCTAGAGCTTCAAACGACGTCAATAACAACGTTATGATGGCCATTCTCAGGTTTGATACAAACTTTTTCTCTGCTTGATAATTCAATATTTTGATTAAATCTAATAAGCTAATATTCATTTATTTGTTGGTGTAGTATAGTTATCTCACGATTTTGTAGAGCCGTACAAAACCGTGTGTATCTGTTGGATTCCCTTCTTTCTCCTATACTTAGCGATAGTAGAAAGATGATAGCCGATGTTTGTAAATGGTTACAGCCTTTACATTTACATGGCGTGCGAGTCCTATATTTATGGCATATCACGAGATGTAAGTATCATGGCAACCTTTATTTTCATCTTATACTGGCAACATTGTGTTAAATAATAATGGTTCTTAATTATTCGGGTAGGGAACATTGGAGTCTATTGGTTTGGGACCTTGAAGACAACTATTGTTGGTTTGTCAACTCGATTGCAGGCTTTCATGGCTCAGTGCAAACGTAAGTATTCTATTAATCTGTTGTTACTTCTATATTATGTACCTTATGTAATAGACACACTAAATTTTTTTAATATGTCATGATGAGTAGGTCGATTGAGAAGTTGGTATCTACTATCAGAGAAATAGGACAGTACAAAGACTCACTAGACTTCCAAAAGCATTTAATAATAGAGCAGGAAGATGGGCATAGTTGTGGGTGGAGAGTTGTTGCCTATAACTGCATGTTGATTTTCAAAGAAATTTTCTCACTTAAGCCACAGGTCTCATCGGAAGACTCTTTGGAGCTCAAATATTTAGAGGAGGATATACAATTGTTTACGGCTGAAATCATTCGAGACCTAATTGCTGCCATTAGAATACAATGTGCAACTGAAGCAATATCAGAGCTTGCATTTAAGGAAGAGGAGACTGAGTCTACTGTGAAAGCACTGCATACTACAGAAGAAGTAGAGACTCAGTGTACACCTATAGCACCATAGCCTCCACTGGAAGCATCAGAAGAGTTGCCATAGCCTCCGCTTGCATTTAAGGAAGAGGATACTGAGTCTACTCCGAAAGCACTACATACTATAGAAGAAGTAGAGACTGAGTGTACATCTAGAGCACCACAGCCTCCATTGGAAGCATCAAAAGAGTTGCCACAGTCTCCACTAGAAGCATCAGAAGAGTTGTGATGCATGTATGATGTTGTGTTTGTATATATGCATGAGAAGCATATTCTCATGATGTTGTTTATTCCATGAATATTATGGTTGACATTTATTTGTTGCAATGCATGAATCATGATGTAGTTTTTGTTGATTATACACCAATTTGTGACTTATTACTTGAGTGGCATTTAGTCATGATATTTATATATTTATTTCAGGCACATAATTTTATGATATGAATGTGTGATGATGTGATTATTTGGAAATATAACCTTGTGTGATGAGAATTTTGATATGAATATGTGATGATGTAATATTTGTAATATATTTCACTCCAAAGTATCAATTCCAAATGCTCCACTCACTTAAAGTACAGCATTCCCAATGCTCTGCAAAATTTTATTCGGTTGGACAGTCTCCACTCACTTAAAGTAGAGCATTTCCAATGCTTCTCTCACTTTATTCCAACCCTTATCCTTATCATAGCGAACACATCGTGCCTTAGTGCACTTGTATTCTTCCATCGTAGTCCTTCCACAAACACTCTCTTATTTCTTACATCCTAGTCCTGATTAACTTGTATTCGTCTTTCACTTTACGTCTTCCCTCACTTTCTATCACTCTTGCAGGAGGGGCAGCTCACTATGCATCCCTTGCTATCGCTCCCTCACTCTCCTTCTCCCACTTTCCCTCTAAGACAATGACTAGTTACTACCCAACTTCATTTATTGAACTCAAATTCTGTCTTAGATCTCTTTTGTATGGACCAATGAAGGGAAAATCATTCGAGGAGGATATGTTATGCACATGGCTGCTTGATTTGAACTCAGCAGAAGAGGTGAATATCCCTAGCTTTCTTTTTTGCTTCTTTTAATCAGGTACTTCTTATACTAACGAGTTAAATTTTTGTACGGGATATGGCGTTGGCTAGAAGCTGTATTGAAAAAAATGGTGAAGATGAGGAAATCCAAGAGAGAAAAGAAGAGTTATTGAATGCTTACAAGTCAGCGGAAGATTCAAAACAAGTTGTGAGGAGAGTCTGTGAGGAGATTTGTGATGCCAACCCTGGTTACGTATGGCCTGCAAGTTTAAAGTCTGCTTGTTTTCATGAAGCCAATGCCATAGTAGGTACTTTCGAGGACATATGCTCTCTCTAATGACTTAATAGTCAAGTGATGGAAATTTAATTCCATAGAGACTTATGTGTTTTCTAAAGTATGTAATAGACAAGAAATGAAACTACAATTCCACAAAGACTTTTTAGTTCTCTAATGTAAAGTTGTAATAGACAAGAGAGACAAGAATGAGATCTTCTAGGCTGAGCTAATGGAAGGTGTTTTTAACACCATATGGCTTTGAGTTATATGATCTACTTCTTGTAAAAATGTGTCATGCTTTTTTTTAAATGTACTCTAGTTTTAATAACATGTCACGCCATTTTTTCTAATGATTTTTTAAAATCTTACTTTTTGTCTCTTTTAACAATGTGATGTCCTCTTTTTTTAATGTACTCTAGTTTTAATAACATGTCATGTCATTCTTTCTAATTTGATTTTTTAAAATCTTACTTTTTTACTCAAAGTTTTGTTTTATAAGAGCCTCTTTTTTTTAAATGCTTTATCCAAAATTATCTCACAAAACGAATTTGGATAGTGCACCAATCCAAAATTAATGAAATAGGTGTTTATCAAGGAGTATGTACAGTTTTGGGAAAAATTGGTGCACTTGCAAGGTCCAAAAGTGTCTTTCACAAAGTTTTACAAGCCGGTAGTGAAGTACTAGAAGAACATGATTGATGAGCTTGATAAACCAAACAATAGTGTAGAGGGCATGTACGAGAGATTTTGGCCAAAGATGCAACATATTGATTGTGTGCAAGGAGTTGATAATGAGAACGATGAGTTTCAAGGAATTGAAGAGTTGAATGATCACTACTGTGGACCTCAAAGAAAAAAGCCAAAACAATCATTTGATCCAATGGTTGATGTACAAAAAGGACACTTTGTTTTGGTTCGACCAGTAGAAAAAATTTACCCAATTTGGCTAGGCATTGCTCAAACTAATGTACAGAAGGATAATAAATCTAAAAATTTCAAGAAGGTTTTCATAAAATATTGGGCACCTATATGCAAAAGATGCAATGCACAAATTGAGGAGGTGTATGCAAATCGTTGGAACAAGATTTGGATGTGCAATAAAGGTGATCCTCCACGTTGGGAATCTATTGATGCTATTGTATGGTCATGGGTTCCAAAAGGTATCCTCTGAAAGAAGGTTTCCTTGAAGAGCAGCAACCTCCCCATCAAGGTGAAGATACCAACCATTGCACGCAAGCGAGCTTTATCCAGTTTGTCTCATATAACATATTCCAACTCTGATGCTGATAGCATGACTTTTTTTTCCTTGCACAACGATAATTTAATTGAATACTGACAAATATTTGGAAGGTATGACATTGATCTTTTTTCTTTATCTTTTTTTTGCAGACCATTGCTTCATGGTTGCAAGTTCTGCACACTCAAGACTAGTGTTGCATTCTTACTTTTTCTCCAACTAAACTAAAATGGTGTTTTTGAATGCCACCTTTTTTTGAGAAGAGGCAAAAAATGCTTCATTAAACTCAAACATATGATGTTTTTTTCTCAGCTAATGCAGAACATGCACACTCCAAACTGAGTTTCATTTCATGTGACCACTCCTGCCACCTCAGCACAAGGCTTCACAGGCACACCTCTTGCTAGGCACAGTGCCACATCATCACTGCATGTGACCCACAGTGACACATCATCATTGAGCACCATTTGCACTCCTTTTGCCCCTCCACCTAGATCAAGCCGTATCTCTTGATCCAAGAAGAATTTGAGGGCGCTCCAAAAAGGAAAGTCACTCATTTTTTCATGTTCTATGCGCTCGTCACATCATGTGCACATTTGGGTACAAGTTACACTCACATTTGAGCCTCGTCGACAAAACCACTTCCTTCACACACATTTGCCTCTACATCAATGCATCTGACCCAGCACTTAAAGAGAACAAAAGAAAAGGAATTATTTGCTATTCTTTCATCGATCGATGGTTGGTATAGATCTAGATGAGAGTAGACTAGATCGCCATAGAGGGGATGCTTTGAATTTCCCCAAGTTGCCAATCTAAGACATGCCTGAAGTCCATATGCTCACATATGGTTTCACATCATTGCATTACCTAAAACCTTACATTCATCAGTTCAGTGAGTAGACTTCAGAGTTCAGAGGCATTATAGATTGTTTCACTTGGTAGATAGCACTTGATTTCATGCACACATGCCACCATTGTAAAGCCTATTCGGCTATCTCATGGCATCGTGCACATCATTTCAGCCTTGTAAAGACACTTGGCTATTCCCAGTATCATTGCCACAAGCCTTGTAATACATATCAGATTTTATATATTACAGTTCTATCTTCACCGATGGTTCAGAGATTTCACTTGGCATAGTCAGTGTATTTGCAATTGATTCATACAGAGATTTTCACGACACTTTTGAGTACATTTCTTGCACCATGTTTACAACTAGAAACCTCAATCTGGAGGCATCTGCTAAGTTAAACAACTCCAATTATGGTACATGGAAATACCGAATGGAGACCATTCTTATACTTCAGGACAAATGGGAGTATGTTGATGGGTCTACACCTAGACCATTGGCCAATCTAGCCACGAGTAGATCTACTCCATCTGTTGTCACAGCACTAGCAACGGGATCTACAACGACATCTACAGCTACACAAATAGTTTTTG
The DNA here is from genome assembly GCF_047967505.1 of Dipteris shenzhenensis. Taxonomy (NCBI): domain Eukaryota; kingdom Viridiplantae; phylum Streptophyta; class Polypodiopsida; order Gleicheniales; family Dipteridaceae; genus Dipteris; species Dipteris shenzhenensis. The sequence goes on from NC_141610.1 coordinate 21,203,509, forward strand.
CACCAGTAGCAGATCCTGCCATTGCCCGTGCTTAGGCAGAATGGGATAAGAAAGACAAGTATGCCTACCACCTAATCAAGCAAAATGTCCAAGATGTCATGCTAGGACAGCTCAACACAGTAAAGACATCAAAAGAAGCATGGGATATGTTTGCAGCTCTCTACGAGTCCAAGAACACATCTAGGATTCTCACCCTGAGAAACCAAATCAACCAGAGTTTCCACAATAGCAGTGAAACCGGTCATGATTATGTACTCGGCATAAAAGACTACAACAATCAACTTGCAGCAGCAGGAGAGACTATGGACCCTGCAGAAATGGTTCAAGTCATTCTGAATGGACTAGGAGAGGGATACGAGAATCTAGCCCAGAGTATTGCCATTCAATAGCAAAGTCCGACATTGGAAGAACTTCAGTCACAGTCCTACTTGGTGAAGAACTCAGGACTCAGGCCATTCAACACATAAAGGTCATTCTTGTAAGAAAATAATACAACGTCTATGCTCAACAGATAACAGGATCTTGTACGCAAGAGAGAAAACAACATAGTATGGAGAATAAAAAATTTGATTACTATAGAACTGATACAATAGATGGTGCCACCTCCCAATCGTGCGCTCCTGTGAAAGAAGCTTCGATGGCATGCTAGAAACAATAGAAGATGGAGGCTAGATGCTAAGGAATCAGGGTTGCTGTAGCCAATAATGAAATGGGCTTCACAGGGTTACTCTTATATAGCCACCAGTTGTAGTCGGTTACGCTCAATTGGGTGACTGACCCAGTCCGCCCAAAACGGTCAACTGGGGGTCGGTCCCAAAATAGGGCACCGACCATACGATAGAACCAGTGCGCAATATAGAGCAACTAACCTATGGTCTCTGTTCGGTGGCCCAAAGACATCTGGCATCATCTGAGGCTCCAAACGGGCCTCGCAACCTGAGAGTGGGTTGCCTCAGGAAATGCTCTGTCTACCCTCGGTGCGGTTAGTCAAGGGATGCCTTCCCGCACTTGCACAAGGATAGCTTCATCGGAAAACTGAAACAAGGCTTATCTACAAAGTTCGACATGAAAGATCTTGGACTTATGCACTATTGTCTTGGAATTGAGTTCTGGAGAGATTCAGATAGCACATTCATGAGTCAGCTCAAGTATGTTGATAGTCTCCTGAAGAAGTTTCATATGGCAGATTACAAGATTGCAGCCACTCCCATGGAACAGAGTTTGAAACTTACTAAAAATTCAGAAAAGCCTATAGTCAATGACAGATACTACAGGTAGCTCATCGGATCTCTTATATATTTGACAATCACATGGCTAGATATTTGTTATGCAGTAAGCTCACTAGCACAGTTTATGGCAAATCCAAAATAGCAGTCTCACTAGAATGTAGCCAAAAGAGTCTTGAGATACATCAGAGGTACAAGATAGTTTGGGATAGAATACAGAGGAAGTCATCCATGGTTGCATCCATGGTTGCATGGATACTGTGACAGTGACTATGCCAAAGATCATGAGACCAGGAGATCGACACCGGGATATGCATTTTTCCTTGGTCAAGGTGCTATATCATGGTTGTCAAACAAACAGCCAACTATTTCTTTGTCTTCGACTAAAGCAAAATATAGAGCACTCACTACAGGTGCATGTGAGGCTATATGGATCAGAAGACTATTGTCAGAAATAGATTACTTTGATGAGTCAAAGCCAACAACAATATACTGTGATAACCAATCAGCTCAAGCATTGGCCAAAAATCTAGTATATCACTCCAGGACAAAGCACATTGATGTCAGAGAGCACTTCATCAGAGAAATAGTGTTACTTGGTGACATCACACTATAGCATTGTGATAGCAAAGATAATGTTGCAGACATCTTTACCAAACCACTCGATAAAGAGCTATTCGAGAAACACCGACTAGCTCTTGGCTTGATGCAGAGGAAGGACATTTCCATTAAAGGGGTGTGAATGAATGTAATGCTCAGTCCTTCTTCAATTCCCTAGAATCATCATCTTGAGGGAAGGCCTACTTCATGATGTTGATCTTGAGGGAAGGTGTTGAGAGTTCACACTCAACATCATGTGATTGCTATAGATGCCAGGGTCACGTACATCAAGAATGCATGGCGAGGTTATAAAGGCAAAGGAGCTGCCTCAACCTCCCTTCCATCAATGCACCCATGCTCCCAATCAGATGCTACATTACATCCACCACAACCACAAGCACCAATGCACCCACGTCCCCAGTCATATGTCGCATTCCACCCAATGCAGCTGCAAGCACCACTACAACCATGCCACGTGTATGCACTAGTGCGTCCACCACAACATGTCAAACCCCATATCCCTTTTTTCCAAGATCTTTCATACCTAGAAGTTCCTCCTCCTTTTTCACATGTCCCACCACATGCACGACCACATTTCACCACATCTTTTGTGCCTCCATTTGTGCCTCCTACCACATGCGTAGACCAGTTTTCATCTCTCTATTTTCACATGTACGAGATACATTCCCATCTCCTTCATTCTCGCCTGCACAAGCACCATGCACATCACATGGCTTGCGTGATCCATGTGGCCCATACTGCATTAGCGGCCCATACTGCTTTAGCAACGAGACATCTGATTCACGCCTAGTGCAGCTATCAGCACAGGCACAAAAGGAACAGTCAACATGTGCAATATTCTTGTCACTCCCTTTGAAAGGGACACGATTTATGCATGTAAGGTGCTGAGGGTTTTTGTGTCTGTTGGTGCATTGAAGGCGAGTGCATTGGAAGAAGTCACATGCTTGGGCGATGTCGTACATCCGGGCATCATTCGGGCAATAGGTCTAGTCCATGATGATAACCCAATGATACTATTTCCATTCTAGAATGGAAATCATTTGGAAAGATGACTAACCTACCTCGGACATGATGAAAAGCGACCATCTCTAGTGTTTCACAGAGATGATGCAGAAATGCCTGCTAGAGCTCCACGGGTCCATCAGCATGTATTTGATATTTTAAGTGCACTAGTTCGCACTATTCATTACATGCACCAACACAATGTCATGCATAATGATTTGCATGCACAAAACATTATGCTACACTTCTTGGAGTCATCCGAGCAGGTGTATCTAGGCATTTGTGATTGGGGAATGATGACCCCATCCAGCACTAGAAAGCACTATCCCACATTACTCAGTGATAGCCCCAACACTGTGCGAAGCTCCATTGCTAGGTTTCGTCACGTTGCTCCAGAGTGCCTTGGCACCGATCGCCACTTTTCAATGTTGCACAGGATGTGTATGCCATGTCTCATCACATCTTGAAAATCTTGGACATTTGTGCACCATCGCCAAGTACGGGGCCCGCAGAAGCTCTAATCGGGCATTTACAACGATTTGCAGTTCAGGGAAAGTGAACCAAACCAAATAGACATCCAAGTACTACAGATTTTTGTGGGATTTTTGACATTGCTCCAAGATGTGGTATATAGCTCAGTCCAAACCAAGGACTTAGACCAGCCAATGACTGAGTCTTTCTTGGATGCCGGGATGTAACATGAGTGACCGATCATGGAACTTATAACATTTTTAGTTTTATATATCATCCAAGTTTGAATCCACTCCATTGTTCGAACAGTTTGTATATTTACAGTGACATGATAAATGATGCGATAAGTAATGTTTAAATATTGTTTGTATAAGTAAATGATGCAATAAAAATGATGACACAATTGTCAAATATGATAAATGATGCAATAATTAATGTTTAAATATTATTTGTATAACTGAATGTTGCAATAAAAATGATGGTACAATTTTAAAATATGATAAATGATGCGACAATAAATATTTAAATATTGTTTGTATAGGTTTAATATTATTTAATTGTTTAATATTGTTTAAATATTTAATATTATTTGTGGTTACGAATTAATTTTATCTTGTCATTTTTTAGGCTAAGTATGAGCATGGAGGGAGAGAACTTAGAGAACATTCTCCCACAAGATCCTCCCCACCAACCAGAGCAACCTCCAGTCCAAGATCGCCCACAAGGTGCTTCTGTGCCTCAAGAGGCTGATTTAGCAAACTAGCTAAATCATGCCGAGGCTCAAGCTATCTTATAAGTGCAAAGAGAGATGCTGGGCAGAGAGGGACTAGGTATTTTTGCTGCTAGTCCAGTGGATGATGATACCATGCAAGGTGACTCGGTCTCTCTTTGACAAGTACAGAGACTATGTCGATCAGAGTTCGTAAGAAATACCTTGTTTCTTTGTTCAGGAAGTGCTAGGAATAAATATGCATAGCCCAAGTTGTCAGACTTGTGGCACAAAACCCTAGCCCACATCCTTCTCCAATGATTCATGGAGGTGGAAGGAAGCATCCCCAATAACCAGCAAATACCCATATATTTCATCCAACAGGTGTATGTCTACGATGTCTTGCATCGACGCGTGGATTGGAATGACAAGCATCACTTGTCATGAACAAGAAAGGGACGTCCTGCACAGTGCAAGCGAGCAAGGACAAAGAACAGAGAGCCCGTGTCTCAGAGACCTCGTGTGCTAACTCCCCAGGCACACAATGATCTTGTTGACTTGGCCACATCTGCCATACCTCTCCATCAACAAGGTGTTACTACTAAGGAGTTATAAGATCGCATTTTGCATCACAAGCCAAAGAGATTGAGGACCTATAAGCATGTCTACAGATGTTGGAGTCTGAGCTTGCATGCTACAAACAGGTCCTTTAGAGATTTGGATGCAGCTGAGGATACCGATATTTTTGATTTTGAGGACCTCGCTAATATAGATTCACAGGGTGCAGGACCAAGCACTCAGGGAACAGTATGTGGATCCTACTGCATAATTATGTACATTGTAAACTTCATATATAACTTTATAATACTCTGCTTCTGCAACGATGGTTCAAGTGATATAAGTGAGTTAAGTGGATTAAGTGATTTAAGTGGTATAAGTGATCTAAGTAGACTAGATAATTTAAGTGACTTAAGTGATTTAAGTGGACTAAGTGATTTAAGTGATCTAAGTGAATTAAGTGGTATAAGTGATTTAAATGGATGATTTAAGTGGACTAAGTGATTTAAGTGATCTAAGAATTAAGTGGTATAAGTGATTTAAATGGACTAAGTGATTTAAGTGGTATAAGTGATCTAAGTGGACTAGGTGATTTAAGTGACTTAAGTGATTAAAGTGATCTAAGTGAACTAAGTGGTATAATTGATTTAAGTAATTTTCTATGGATTTAAGTGATCTAAGTGAATTAAGTGGTATAAGTGATTTAAGTGGACTAAGTGATTTAAGTGAACTAAGTGGTATAAGTGATTTACATGGTTTTCAATGGATTAGGTAGACTTGTAAAGTTAATGCAGAAATATTAAAATATATCGACGTGAATTAGTGCACATAATAGCTAGATCAACCCTTGAGACTTGAAAATATAAACTTCGATTGCGCATATTCGATTATTCTTTCCAACTTTCTAATGTTCCCTTCGATGTTGTCTTGAAAGTATTTGCAAGTCACAAGGTTGTCTCTAGCTATTATGTATACCAAAATCATCCACAATCTCAATAATTACAACACAGCCTCACTTGTAGCCCACAAGCTTCTAGATTTCAATACCAAAGAAGACGAGATGGATACGAGCATATGCGCTCTCCCATCGCTTGACATATTCTCCCATCCATCCCCTTGCATACAACATTATATCCGATATAATTAGAGCTTCATCCACTACTTCTATCACCTATCATATTCTTCTATCACTCTATATTACATTCAACATAGGTATAATATCATATATCTCTTTGACTTCACTGTTTTCACTGAGTAGCTCAAGCTCGTCTTCTTCTTCATTGAATGCACCCTCAGCAACTAATTCTATAGTCAATCGTTGTCCAGCAATTCTCATTACAACGGCTTCACTTACTGCCCTAGTCACAACATTAAATCCTTTCAACAATCATAGATTTCCAAAGAAAAATACCAAATCAACAGCTCTTGATGGCTTTAAGCGATTGCGTCTCTTAGAATGAATAAAATCGTATACACTCAAATTTCGCTCACATGCACCCGATGATGTAGCAATAGAGAGCACACGAGTTGCAACATGCTATACCTCCAATGTCTCTCCACCATATTCCTTCCACCAAGTAGGTGCAATAGTCGTCTTAATAGCATCAAGATTCCAAGGATCTCCAAAAGAGCTTTTGCGATTCATATATCTCACTCGTTGCTAGTAGGCCAGTTTTCCTTGATCTCCAGGACGTAACTTTTTACAAACCTCTCGAAAGTTACTTATGACTTTAGGATTCTATGATTGAGCATGCATTTGATATTGTGGATGTACTGCAAATGCAGCTCCATGAAAAGGGTTATGCATTTGCTTCCATCTCTTATCGACCAAATATACCACTTGTTGCTTCTCCCTAGGAGCAAAGTGGACAAATTCTTTTGATCTAGCCTAGAAAACCGAATCTTCTCTAGTCCTCATCTTTTGACACATCTCCTCCTCCAGAAGCATTGCACTGAAATCCTCAAAGTTGAGGGGCGAGTTCTGTTCTGCGTATTCAGCGCCATAACAAGACCGTCGTACTTGTGGGAGAATCTGTATGCACCTTTGTGCTAGATTCTCGCTGGTGATGGTGATGCTAATCGCAGTCATCTGATCGTGCAGATTCTTCACCTTGGTGATGAACTTCTCGGCTGCTTGAGACATAGACAACTTCTCATTCATGAGTTGAGTCTCTAGATTCTAAATTCGCATCTGATTCGTGGTCTCGTACTGATTTTTCAAGACCGTCCATGCCTCCTCCGCTGTGGTGACATGTTGAATTAATGCCATGATGGAATCACTAACACTGCTGACAATAGAACACAGTGCATCTACATTTCTTCTTGTCCACGCAAGAATCTCATCCGTAGTTGGTACTATCTGTTGTCTTGCATTGGCTAGATCTGGAACTGGCCTCACGTCCACCCCAGTAGCAGTGTCCCAAAGCTCATATGTGCTTAGGATGGTCTTCATCTTGAACTTAAAAAGAGGATAGTTAGAGCCATCCATAGTAGCTCTTCACCTAGTATATGTATATATTGCCATCTAAGCTCCATTGTGAGAGCACATGGGTGGACGAAGCAATCATCTGTACTACATCAATATTGAAGGAAAAGTTTGTTCCTCTCCAATTTGCTGTGTACTCTCTATTCTTTATTCAGCTTTTGTTCTGCTGCGTCATGTAATTTAACATGGTATCAGAGCCCAATGGCTCTAAGTATCTAAGAATGGAAGAGAGGCGAGGGCTTCAATAGCATATAGAGTGATGGCAACAAGAAGCGGCCCAATAGGAAGCAACTCGAGTTCAGTAGCTACTACTGCACCAACAATCCAGGTGTTGAGGATTCGCCCACCATCCTTCACTGAAGGCAAGCTAGATGGTACGAACTACACTTTGTGGAAGTTTAAAATTACCACTATTCTGGATTAATATGAGCTTCTGGAGACAGTAATAGGGACTGACCCAGAACCACAAGGAACCCCCGACCCAACAAATCCACGGAGTATAATACCTCCTAATGCTGGCCTTCTATGAGCTTGGAAATGCACGAACACAGATGCTCTGTGTGCCCTGGTTACAAGTACTATTGATAGTGTTTTGATATTGATTCAACATATATCTAAGGCAACTGTGGCCTGGAACATATTTAAGAGTCAATATGAGACGCAGAATCAGATAAGGATCCAGAACCTAGAGAATCAGCTCACAGTTGAGAAGTTTAATGAAGGAGAGATAGCAGAGGCGTTCATAACCCGAATAAAAAATCTACATGACTAGATAGCTGGTGCTAGGATACAAAAGAGGAGCGAAGAGCTAGCTCAGTGGTTTCTTCGGATATGTCCACCAAGGTTTGATGGACTGGTAACAGTGCTTAACACGCAGGTGAGACCCCAACCATTGTCACTTGAGGAGTTCTGTGCTTTACTTATGGAGGAGGAATTGAGGCTTAAAGCTCGAGATGGAGGCGGCAATGGGGATGCTGCATTCTCTGCCACTACGAAAGGCAAATGTGGTTCCTCCACCAAAGGTGAGTCCTCTAATAGTGGTGACAAAAAGAAGGGTGGCAAGAAGAAGTTTCAGGGAGAATGCTTCTACTGCAAGAAGAAGGGCCATATGATTGTAGATTGTCGGGTCAAGAAAGCAGATGAAAAAAATGGTACCCTGAAGAAGACAGATAAGGGGAAAAGAGACAGCTAACACAGTGGAAGTAGAGTTGGATATATTTTGGCCATTGAGGAAGAGTGTTCCTCAGTTCAAGAAGCTTCAACCACTGATTCATGGGTGTTGGATAGTGGTGCCTCCCGTCATATGACCTGCAAGAAGGGTCTGTATTGTTCCATGTAGCCTCTACAAGAACCCATCACCATGACAATTGGTAATAACACAAAATGCCCTGTTGGGGTATAGGTATGGTTTCATTTGTTTCTGCAAATGGAGATGTTAAGAAACTATCTAATGTGCTGTATGTTCCACAAATCAAGAGAAATTTGCTATCACTTGCTTCGATAACTAACCTTGACCATGAAGTGTGGTTCAACAAGACAGGTGCAAAAATTTTTGATAGTGCAAGCAATCTTGTTGGCACAAGAGTAAGGAGGAACAACCTGTATGAGCTAAGTGCTCTTATAGCCACTACTGGAGTGGGCACAAGCAGACTTTGGCATGAAAGATTCGGCCACATCGAATTTGTAGTGCTAAAGGAGATGCAGAAGCAAGGTATGGTTGCTCACTTACCTGTAGTCACAGAATTCAAAGAACCATGTGAAGCTTGCATGATGGGAAAGCAACAGAGAAAGGCATTCCCACAAGAAAGCAAGAATAGAGAAAACGCTCCTCTAGAGTTGGTGCACGTTGACTTGTGCAGTAAGATGCCTACACAGGCCTTGGGGGGATCTTCCTATTTTTTATTGATTGTGGATGACTATAGTAGGAAGATGTGGGTGTACTTTCTTTGCAAAAAGGCCCAAGCTTTTGGTAAACTTAAAGAATGGCTACAGCTTGTTGAAAATGAAACAGGGAGAAAAGTGAAGAAAATCAGATCGGATGGTGGTGGTGAGTTTGTTTCTATAGAGTTTGGAGATTTTTGCAAGAGCAAAGGGATCAAGTGACAAATGACGACACCACATATGCCTCAGTAAAATTTGGTTGTTGAACATCGAATGCAGACCACGGTGGAGATGGGGAGGTGTATGTTGGCTAGACTACCAAACTATTTTTGGGTTGAGGCTATCAATACTATGGTTTACATCCTTAATCGCAGCTATACAAAGGTACTCAAACGTAAAACACCACATGAGGCTTACAGCGGTAAGAAACCATCCGTCTAAGAAGAGGAGAAGAGGAATAAGAAGATCTGCCCAAAAAAATAGGAATAAGAAAAGAAGAAGAGGAATAAAAAGAGGAGAAGAGAAATAAGATGAGAGGCGAATGTGAATAAGAAGAGGACAGTGAGAAAGAAAGAAAGAAAAGAGAAAAGTGAAAGAAGAAGCAGAAGAGGGAAAGAAGATAAAAGAAGAAGAGAAGCAGGAGAGAAAGAAGAAGGAAAGAAAGAAAGAAAGAGGAGATGAGAAGGAGAAGAGAATGAAGAATAAGAGAGGAGTAAAACAAAGAGAGTGAAAAAGAAGAAAGAAACAAGGGAGAAAAGAAATGAGAAAGAAACAAGGTAGAAAAGGAATGAGAAAGAAGAAATAAGAGGAGATGAATAAGAAGATAAATAAGAGGGAAAAGAGGAAAAGAGAGCAGAAGAGGAAAAGAGGAAAAAGAGGAGAGAAAGAGAGGAAAGGACTGGAGAGAAAGAGAGCCAAAAGAAGAGGAGGGAAAGAAAGAAGGAGAAGAGAGGAAAAGAGAAGTGGAAGAGAGCCAAAAGAAGTGGAGGGAAAGAAAGAAGAAGAAGAGAGTGGATTCAGAAGAAGAGGGAATAAGAAGAGAAGGACGAGGAATATGTTGAGATATGGTTCCATGTGCACATAGATTAAAGCTAAGGTGTGGTATAGGAATGTATTAAAGTAGCCACCCTAGGATGTCGACTACATGATGTGAGGATGTGGATCGAGGACATCCACAAGAAGAGATGTGGATCAGAGGATTCCACAAGTGTTGACTATTCTAAGGTCTCTCTCTATATAAGAATCCTATCTTGTATTGTTGAATATATATATACATTTGCTATCCCCCTCTCATGTCTTATTCAAGGTTCTTTTAGCCTCCTTGATCTCTTTCTTTTCACATGGTATCAGAGCCTAGGTCTTGCTCATGTTCACATATTCAAACTGAAAGGGAAAGCTTACAAATCCACTTCTTAGAGAATGGGATATAGTCTTTGAAGTGTTTATGTTTCTCATTTCATGGGATTTTGTATGAGAGATAAAGGTTTCTATAGTTCCTTCAACCAGTTTTAGTTATGCTTCACATATTCCCTCCTTGAGGAATTTCCTCTCTTCAACAAAGAACAAGATCTTTGAGAGCTCCACAACAACAAGCCATAGTCTCTCCATCATATAACTGAACCCGAGGGAAGCATGATGATCAAAAACAAGGACGTCGATCATATCCAGGCTTGCCATCTCTAATGAAAGATGAAGTGCTGCCCAACCCCCTACTCCTATGTAATTCATGTCCGGTACTTCCAACTCTAGCAGGGCCTTCACCACATCTCGGCTACAATTGGTAACAGAATAGTGAAGTGTCTATGCTTTGTCGAGGTCTAGGCCCTCGCCCATTACCAATAATCTTACTAGCTCCACGTATGAAGAGTCAAGGGCTTGCCACATTCGCTGAATACGTTGTTCCTATAGAAAACCCCTTTTGCTTCTCTCAAATCGATCAGCTGGTGATGGCATCCCAAAAATCATGTCCATAGAGAGGCTGCTTGCACACGCACTGCTCTTTTGCTGTAGACCTCGCCTTTGACACTCTACATGCAACCAGATTTTTTGATGTCGATAAGTTATCGATGATGATTTAGAAGCATTTGGCTTCCATTGTAGAGAAAGTCTCCATTGACAACCTTGGTTGCACGTAGCTCCAAGGCAACCCCAACAATGAAGCGTCTTGCTAGATGATCATCTATGATAGTAGCCCATCCAACTCTAAGGCGACCTTATCCAACAACACTCCTACAAAGCAGCAAACTTCTAGCTTCCTTCATAGCATAGACGCCATCGTGACTCAGACAACGTCAAGCTACCAGCAACCACTAATGCATCTCCATCTCCATCGTAGCTTCTCTTATAAGGATTGACACATGGCAGATTGAAAGAAGCCATGGTTCAATTGGGTTACTTTAATTTAGTCGAGTCTATAGTCCTTGACACATGGCACATTGTCTCCTATTAAGCACTCAGTGCCACATAGGCACAGTTTTGTAGGTAGCATGTTAATGCACACTGCCACATCATCTATAGTGCCACCTAAACACACAGTCCCTTTCTCAGCATAGTTTGAATGCTATATGTGAATCCTATGCACATCATCAAAGACCTCTTCTTTATAAAAACTTTGACAAGCCATAACTTTCGATCCAAAAAGAATTTGCATGCGCTCCAAAAAGCAAAAATAACTAATATTCTGCCTCTACACAATTGTCAGGTTTGTTTTGTTGAATGCAATTAGATACCGCCAAATTTGAAAGTTCCTTCAAACGGTAAGACCTTTACCATGCCAATACATACCCCAATTGTTGAGAAGTTCACTGGGGAAGGATTTCACACCTGGTCTACACAAATGAGGTATCTCTTGATGCATTAGAAGCTTTGGAAGACCATAAAAGAAGACATACCCACTACAAAAAATGAAGCTTGGAAGGAAAAAGACAAAGCAACCATTAGCTTGCACTTGGGTCCAACCACACATTGACTCTAAGGATCATGCCAAAGATGCATCGGATGAGTTGAACATAGTGTTTGGTGCAAAAGCAAAAACTAAGAAATTCATCTTAAGATTGAATTCTATGGTTTCCACATGAGCTTCAATGAATCCATGGTGCAATTCGTCAACAAGATCAAAAGCATTATGAACAAAACTAGGAGGAATACATGAAAAAGTAGGAGAAAAGGATGCACTTGCAATCCTCCTTAAAAGCATGCTTGAAGAGTACATTGCTTTGACAACCACTTTGAACAATCTTCCAGATCTAAGAGGAACAAGCATTGCTCAGTAAAACATCAATGAAGTGTTACCATTGCAGAAGAATGGGTCACTATCAAAGTGACTATAGACTGAAGAACAAACCAAAGTGTCACCATTGCAAGAAGTTGGGACACAAGGAAGAAGATTACAGATTGAAGAACCAATAGGTCAACTATGTGGAGTCATCATCAAGCCTTGAGAAGAATGACAGCAGCAACATGTATTGAGAACCAAAAGCCTTTCCACCTTTACCCTATATTCTTGTAATCAAACCTAAGCACCTACAACAAGCAGCCATGCAAGCACTTAGGGGAGGTATTGACATGGAAAAACCACACTTGACCACGTTAAGTAGCAAGGTATGCACTAAGGGGAGGTGATGGATTTATAACTCACATATGAGCACCTTGTAATAGCCACTGGATTATGGAACCAAGGGGAGGTGTTGAGATATGATCCCATGTGCACATAGATTAAAGGCTAAGATATGGTATAGGAATGTATTAAAGTAGCCGCCTTAGGAGGTGGACTAAATGATATGAGGATGTGGATCGAGGAGATCCACAAGGAGAGATGTGGATCAGAGGATCCCACAAGTGTTGACTATTATAAGGGATCTCTCTATATAAGAAGCTTATCTTGTATTGTTGAATATAGATAGTGGCCACAGCCGATACTAAGAAGGCCTAGAAGCTTGAGATACAAGAATGCATAGGCTATATGTGAGCTACAATTCTAAATTCTATTGATGGGACAGATCTAAAGCCTTGGATCTGATCACTTATTTGCATCAAGCATGGACTATATATTATAGCCACAAGTGCATGTTAGAGCACTAATGTTCTCATGTTGCTCTATTACCAAACTTGATAATGTAAACAACACTAGGGAAGATCTGCAACAATGATATGTGAATTTAACCATGTTGAGGAAAGGTCTACTAATCTAAGATGGTGGTGGTAAGCTGCATCCAAGTGTAGTGAAATGTAGCAAAATTGAGATGATACTGAGAACTTGGTATGATTGATCTATGGATATGAAGTCATGCAAATTGAGTCTAAGGACATGATATGGTGCTCCTTGTAAGAGATGAAAGCATCATTGATAGATGCCAAAATGAAATCACTTGACTAACTGATGCATTAAGGCATTTATCTATACACACTACTAGATATGTGAGAGCTCCATATTGAGGACTTTTATATATACATATATATATATATAGAGAGAGAGAGAGAGAGGGAGGGAGGGAGGGAGGGACAAGGTAGAGAGAGAGAGAGAGAGAGAGAGGGAGGGAGGGAGGGAGGGAGGGGGGGAGAGAGAGAGAGAGAGAGAGAGAGAGAGAGAGAGAGAGAGAGAGAGAGAGAGAGGGAGGGAGGGAGATTTATTTATCTACAAATCTGCATGGTTACTAGCTAAACTAATGTGTAGCTGCATCATTGGGCATGCCAATATATGGAGTAAGATCCATGCATACATGTGATGTCTATGTTGGAACAATCACTCTGTATTGATGTTAATGGAAGTGCCTCATGCTGAATGCTTACCTAAAAATGTGCAAGATTAAAATGTGGAGTCTAATCCCTGCTAATGGATGATGAGATAGACCATTTATTGAGAAAAATTTCATGAGAAAATTAATTCATCAAGCAAAGCTTGCCAATCTTTTGAGATAATACTAAGGAAATAAAATTCTCCACAAGGTGGTATATGACATTGTATAATAGGATAAGTCATTAATTAAAAACAAGAAGATCTAAATAGTTTATCAAATAGACTTTCCATGTAAGAGTTATGCTAGTTTAGGTGTTTTATTACTAAGGTGGAAACTACCTTCATCTTGTGATGAAATCTCTCAATCTCCTATGAATTCCATCCTCTCATCTCCTTACCACATGTCATGATCTTATGAATCCTATCCAAAAATTTTCTTGAACATCGCTCTAGGGTCCTCCACCACCATTTTTGGTCCAAAACATTTCGGGCCAAAATTACTTTTTTTGGGCTGAAAATGGGGGGTAGACCACGTCTACAACCCATTTTCATTTTTGGGCCCAAAAAAGGTGATAGCCCTAAAATGGTTGTAGACCACCCAATGCCACTGTTGGGGCTCTACAACCCTTTTTAGGCCTAAACAAAATAGTTGTAGACCCCCAATGCCAGTGTTAGGGGGTATACAACCTTTTTTTTCCACCCAAAAATTGTAGTGGAGGCCCCAAAATGCTTGTAGAGTCCCCAACACCAGCATTGGGGGGTCTACAACCATTTATGGGCAAAAAACAAACCCCCTTCATTTTTAGGCCCAAAAAAAGTGGTTGTAGATGCTAGGGACAACTAATTTTTTGGGCCTTGTAAATGATGAAGTCCCAAAATTGTTGTAGGCCCCCCACTGCTATCATTGGGACCCTGACGACCAATTTTTTGGCCCAAAGCTTTTTGGGCCAAAAAAATAGTGGTGGGGGGCCCGAAATGGCTATAACCCTTCCAATCATTTTTAGCCCAAAACTTTTTGGGCCAAAAAAATAGTGGTGGGGGTCTGCAATCATTTTGGGACCTCAACGACCAATTTTTTGCCCTAAAAAGTTTTGGGCCAAAAAAATAGTGGTGGGGGGCCTAAAATGCCTACAGCCCTCCCAATGTGGGCATGGGGCTCTATAGCCATTTTGGGGTGCTAGTGCCATTTCTAGACCCCAAAAAAGGCCCAAATGGTTGTAGAATCTTCAATGCAAGCATTGGAGGGCCTAGAACCTTCTAGAGGCATCCTCTTATATTTGCACCCCAAATTTTTTAGCTAAATTTTTTGGGCATAGAAAGTGCAATGTGGGCACCAAAATTGAGTGTTTGCAACCCTTTTTGGGCACTCATTGGGACCATTTTTAGGTCCTAACATTGAGGGCCCAAAAATAGTGGGATGAAATTTGTAATATTTGAGTTTGCATTTAGCATTGCCATACTATTGTGGTACAGTAGCTAGAGACTAAGGTGTTGTATTTTTCTCTTACATGGCAAGTACCTTGGTCCATGTTAGATAACTCTTAAGAGAAAACATCGCCTCATCGAATTGGCTATGCCTACTTCACCAGAAACTGTGTTAGACTGGAAGCAAGCACACAAGCAGATGATCAGGATGACATTTTCCACAATCCAGATTACACACCAAGTGGAACAAGTTCTTCTGACAATTCTGTGCATGGCACAGAAGTAAGTGAAGTACAGCTCGAACTTACCCAAATGATGGTGCAATCACTTGCTGAAAAATTAATCAAGAGGAGTATTGTGATAAATTTTGTAGCACAGTTATTTGTATGAGCTCAAAGGAAACTCAACTTCAATCCATTGCCTCCACCTCCAAAGAGAAGACAACAAGTTCCACCTCAAAGACAACAACAACATCAAGGATGTAAAATCCCTTGGTGAAATCAGCTAAATTCCCTGCAAGAAAAGACAAGATTGCGACAGCCATGTCAGACACTTTGAGACCAGATGGGCTGCAAGCAGATTCGAACAATTGCTGGACCTCACAAAAAAAGAGCAGTTTGTAGCAACATTTAATGGTAAGGAAATGAATTAGCTTATGCAATATGGTGTAGCTCACTTTCAAACTTATGATGAATTGAAAACTGCCTTTTTAAGTCGTTTTCTAAAGAAAAAACTCCATAAGATATACTCAAGAAGCTTTGAAATACAAAGCAAAAACATATATTAGTTGAAGATTATGCACAGATGTTCAAAAAATTTGAAGAGGAGGTTGACAAACACTCAAAAACCCACTGATGAGCAGTTGGGAGATTATTTTTGTAAAGGATTCAACAAGGAATTATGGATAGTAGTAGCTGGCAGAGATCAGATTGGAGGAGTAAACGATTTCGACAACATGGTTGATGCTGCACAAAGAGCAGAAAGAAGACTTGGCACTAAGTCAAGGTCCAAAAAACAAAAGAAGAAAAGACATTCTAACTTTGACATAAATTTTGAAACTGAAACAGATACTAATATAGAAGAAGAGGAAAGTGATGCAACAATAGATGACACATCAGATGAAGAGAGTGATGATGAGGAAGATACATCCAAGAAGAAGAAAAGATAGAGCAAGGACAAAGACAAATCAAAAGGCAAGAAGAAAATAGACAGGCTCTCTATGCTAGATCAAATGATCAAGGAGCAATTGGAAACTCTGAAAATTCCCCCACCTCCACCTAAAATTTCTTGTGCATTTTGTGGGAAGGACAATCATGAGAAAGAAAGATGCTGGTATAATCCAAATTACAGGGGAAGAGTTCCTCCTCATGTAAAAACTCAAACAACCAAGCCCCAGCTATGGCAGCCAATCAGATTGCAGTAGGCAGCCAAGGACCACAGAGATTCAACAATCCATAACCAAGAAGACCCAATCAGTAGAATTGGGAAAATCAACAAGGGAAAAACTAGAATCAAACATGCACATACTGTGGCATGGAAGGACACAGACAGGCTCCTCACTATGAACTTTGGTGCGAGCATCGAGGAGAAAGAGGAATCCCCATTATCAACTATAATGCAGGAGGTAATCAGAATCAACAATAGCAGCCACCACCAAGCGTGCATATGGTGTACTTGGATCCTATCAATGAGGATTACAATAAACAAACTCAAAGACGTCAAAGTAATATACAAGCATTGGTAGTGACCAGATATAAAGGTACAAAGCCCATGCCCAAAGCCTTGGAGATGCACCAAGAATGACAACAAATCCAATGAACTAGCCCAATCAAGCACATGTCAAAAATCAAGCTCTACACCAAATACTAGAGAATAATGCAGCATCAGAAGCACAAATATCACAACTCCAAAACAAAGATAAGACTAAGCTCAACCTTGAAAAACTCCAAACAGAGTCCGATAGTTTTCTAATAGAAGATGTCCGACATCAAGCTACAGCTAGTCGACTTTAGTATGACAATATACAACAATTTAACAAGATGTCAAACACACAGAGAAGAGTACAAGCCTCC
Source organism: Dipteris shenzhenensis (assembly GCF_047967505.1). Lineage (NCBI taxonomy): Eukaryota > Viridiplantae > Streptophyta > Polypodiopsida > Gleicheniales > Dipteridaceae > Dipteris > Dipteris shenzhenensis. The sequence continues at coordinate 21,220,694 of NC_141610.1, forward strand.
TAGAAATATATTTCAAAAGATAGACAAGATTTGGTGACCGGACATAGCTCGGATTTAAGTTAGGAGCAAAAGATTGGTGAAAAAATCAAGATAACAAAAATCAAAGAGGAACAAACGGTTCCAATTCCAAAAACCATACTAAAAATCAGAAGCCAAATACAGCAAAAGGACAAGCAGGAATAGGAAGATCCCACACTCTTCTTTCAAGAGCTTTTGGAGTCCAAAGTGCAAATAACATTAGATTAACTTCTGATTCTTGTTCTAGCCTTTAAGCATCAATTATGTCAAAATTTGCATTTTACAAACAATCCTCTACCCACACATCAGCCACAGAGTGATGATGAAAAGGAAATCCCCAACATCTACACATCTAGTATTGAAGATGTGGATTATCAAGTCCCACGCATAGATAACACTTATTTCATTAATTTTGGACTCATATGTCTACTCTTGGACTAATCCAAAAAATCCTTCCCAATTGAAAAGTTTACTTTATGAAAATATCATTCGAGAATCAAAAGTTTACTTTTTGGCACAATCATTTCCACATAATAAATTTCACAAGTTCTCTATAATGGTGCACTACTAATGCAAAAACTTTGATTGAATCCTACTTTTGTACTTCTTGTTTTTAACAATCCTATTCATGTTTTAAAAAAATCATGAGTTATTAATTTAAATCCATGAAAAATCACTTTCAAAATGAAGACTTATTAATATAATTTAATCCAAAAGAATGCACTTAAAATTTGATGTAGAAAACTATAACACTCTTGAAGTCCCAAAAAATTTAAAGGTTAAAATAGACAAGAGGCATGGAAGACTCTAAATGTGTTCCAAAAATAGTAGTATCTATGGTTGCAATTTTACAATGTCATATGTTTACAAGAAATATTACTATCCATGAGTCTTTATACAAAGGAGTCTGACATGCAGCCTTTTCAATAACTTAAATTTGCCTTTACAAATGTGTTAAGTACAAATAGATAACTAGTTTGTTTGAATGTCTGATTCATAGTCACTTTTTGTTGCTCGGATGCTTGAATGGTATTGTCATGGGCATTCTTCATTTGTGCTATCTCCTTCTACTTCCTCCTTAGCAAGCATCTTCAAAAACTCTATAATGTGCAAAATAATAGGTAGCGTTATTCTTATTTTTTCTTCTACATCATATCCCATGTGCTTCCTTGTTTTCTTTGTCCTTGATTTCTAAGATACTATGGCTGTCTCTATGGAAAGCTCTGAAATTGCTTCATGGTTTGGAACCCATTCCTTTTTCAAACAGCCAATATACAATGTATTGTTATCGTGGTTCTCCTTCCTACCCCTTGGCTCATATGATAGTGTTGTAAATGTTGCAACTTTTCCCTTGTCATCCATACTCACATCCACCACTTTTGCAACCTAGAACTTAACATTCTCATGCTCATCATCCGATGCTCAAACTGCAACAAAGCAGTGGATGTCTATGTCTACTTTTGGCATAAACTCTCTCTTCCTTAGACCATAATATGGACGTAGGAGTAGCGAATCAAACTCATTTTCAAAGACATCAAACGATGGGTACAAGTCGTTACCAACATTTGGCCGAAATAAAGGCCGTTTTGCCTTGGCATCATCTGCTCGCATTTTCTCAAGGTCCTTTATCAATTGATAGGTTTTTTTAATTACAACAACAGTGTGTTCCTTCCAAGAGGGCTTCCAATTAAGAAATCTACAAAGCATTTCCTCTTTGTATGCAATAAAGGATTTTAAGCCTTCTATTTCACCTTTAGATTTCTTGCTGAATTCTTTTATAGGAGCCCACACTGGATGCATTTCTTTGCTTGGGATTGAAGTTAGGAGATAGTAAGGTTCTTTGGGTTCCCATATTGTATCATGAGAATAGTGTTGCCACTGCATCACTGGTTTTTCATCCTTTAAGAAAAAGCAAAAGTAGTGTGGAGCGCTATGATCAATCAGGGCATCACCACTTTTTTGAATGAAAGATAGAATAAAGCTCTTCCAATCATACATCTGTTCAACCCATGGAGCATACTGTACCTTCCTTGCAGCCACTAACTTGCCTCCCACATTTTCTTATCAAGTCATCCATCGTCTCCATGTCCTTGTGTTTTAGCTCTCTTGAGACTGTGCTAAAAACCCAACTTCAATCTCATTGAAGATTCGATGAGCGATTAGCATTGAGCAAAATGAAAAGAAGAGTACATTCTTATTCTCTCATCTGCAATTGTCTGCCTGTATTCTCAAATTTTCTGGTAGGTGACCTTTTTCTACATGTACACTGTGAATTGCCTTCACAACTGACGTTACAACTTGATTGCTATCATGTAGATGCAAGGAATCAATCCATATGTCAGCAAAAAACTTAAATCCATGCACTAACACTCCACATAGATGTGTCTTCAAAAAGTATTTTCCTTGTAGCTTAGGTGAATTATTTATGAATCGAGGTATATACTTATTCATATAACACACCTGGGCGCACATTTTTTGACGTTGTGCATAACACTAAGCGAAAAACGATGTATAATGCGTGATCAACCATGCATAGCATATCTGATGGCCACAATACTCTGCGCGCATCTCAACCTAGGTGGTATTGAGTTGCATGCAATGTTTTGCATCCATCCGATAAGTACTTGTTAAGATAACACACTTAAGAGCGTGTTTTTTTACAGATGTGAATCACATTGAGCCAAAAACGGGGTTTAATGCTTAATCGATAATGCAAAGCCTATCCGATGGGCACAAAAATTTGCACACATCTCAACCTAGGTGCTATTGAGTTGCATGCAATATGTTGTAGCCATCCGATAAGTACTTGTTGGAATAACAAACTTAGGAGCATGTTTTTTTACGGATGTGAATCACACTAAGCCAAAAATGGTGTTTAATGCTTAATCGACAATGCAAAGCCTATCCGATGGGCACAATACTTTGCATGTGCCTCAACATAAGTGGTATTTACTTGCATACAAAGTAACACGCCCATACCATAAGTTCTTATTCACATAACACACCTGGGGGCGAGTTTTTTTAGAGTTGTGCATAACACTAGGGGAAAACGGAGCATAATGTGTGATCAAGCATGCAAAGCAAATCTGATGGGCACATTACTTTGCATGCACCTCAACCTAGGTGATATTGAGTTACATGCAATGTGGCACATCAATCCGATAAGTAAATGACACCCCTAGGATAGTCCTTTTTTACGCTTAGTGCATGACACTAAGGCAGAAACGGAGTTTAATGCTAGGTCGACCATGCAAATCATATATGATGGGTACAATACTTTGCAAAGGAATAGATTCAAGTGGTATGGACCTACATGCAAAGTGGCATGCCCATCCCATAAGTACTTATTCAGATAAGACACCTGGGAGCATGTTTTTTGATGGTGGTGCATAACACTAGAAGGAAAACGATGTATAATGCATGACAAACCATGCAAATCATATCATATGGACACAATACTTTGCATGCATCTAAACCTAGATGGTATTGACTTGGGTGAAAAGTGATGCATCCATCCAATGGTACTTGTAAGGATAACTCACCTAAGAGCATGTTTTTGACGGATGTGCATCACAGTGAGGCTAAACAGTGTTTAATGCAAGAATCGACCAAGCAAAGCATATCAAATGTCCACAATACTTTTCACGTGCCTCAACCTAGGTGGTATTTACTTTTATGGAAAGTGCACACCCATCCCATAAGTACTTGTTTAGATAACATATCTGGGAGCACGTTTTTTAATAGTTGTGCATAACACTAGGGGAAAAACAATATATAATGCGTGATCGAGCATGAAAAGCATATCCGATGGGCACAATAATTTGCACACACCTCAACCTAGGTGGTTATGATTTGCATGCAATGTGGCGCACCAATCCGATAATTACTTATTGGAATAACATGCCTAGGACAATGTTTTTTTACGCTTTGTGCATGACACAGGCAAAAGCGGAGTTTAATGCTTGATCAACCATGCATATCATATCCGATGGCCTCAATACTTGGATAGGTCTCTATTTAGGTGAAGGAGCGTGTTTTTGACAGATGTGCATCATAGTAAGACAAAAACACTGTTTAATGCAAGAATCGACCATGCAAAGCATATCCAATGGGCACAATACTTTGCACTTGCCTCAACCTAGGTGGTATTTACTTTCATGCAAAGTGGCACACCCATCCCATAAGTACTTGTTCAGATGACACACCTAGGAGCGCGTTTTTGAATAGTTGTGCATAACACTAGGGGAAAAATAGTATATAATGTGTGATCGAGCATGCAAAGCATATCCAATGGGCACAATACTTTGTACGCACCTCAACCTAGGTGGTATTGAGTTGCATGCAATGTGGTGCACCAATCTGATAAGTACTTGTTGGAATAACACACCTAGGATAGTGTTTTTTGATGCTTGTGCATGACACTAAGGCAAAAGTAGAGTTTAATGTTTGATCGACCATGCAAATCATATCATATGGACACAGTACTTAGCAAACATATCAACCTCTATGGTATTGACTTGGTTGCAAAGTGACGCATCCATCCGATATTACTTGTAAGGATAACACACCTAGGAGCGTGTTTTTGACAGATGTGCATCATAGTGAGGCAAAAACGGTGTTTAATGCAGGAATCGACCATGCAAATCATATGAAATGGGCACAATACATTACACATGCCTTAATGTAAGTAGTATTTACTTGCATGCAAAGTGGTGCACCCATCCCATAAATACTTGTTCAGATATCACACCTGGGAGCACATTTTTTGACGGTTGTGCATAACACTAGGGAAAAATTAGTATATAATGCGTGATCGAGCATGTAAAGCATATCCGATGGGCAAAATACTTTGTACACACCTCAAGCTAGTTGGTATTGAGTTACATGAAATGTGGCGTGCCAATCCGATAAAAGTACTTGTTGGAATAACACACCTAGGACAGTGTTTTTTGATGCTTGTGCATGACAGCAAAAACGATGTTTAATTCTTGATCGACCAATCAAAGCATATGCGATGCACATAATACTTTGCACGCACCTCAATCTAGATGGTATGGACTTGGGTGCAAAGTTGCATGCCCATACGATAAATTCTTGTTCGAATAACACACCTAGAACTATGGTTTTTTATGGTGGTGCATAATAGTAGGGGGAAAACGGTGTATAATGCATGATCGACCGTGAAAATTATATCCAATGGAGACAATACTTTGTATGCATGTAAATTGGCATGCCCATCCGATAACCGATGGGCACAATACTTTTCACACACCTCAAACTAGGTGGTATTTACATGCTTGCAAAGTGGAGAACCCATCCGACAAGTACATGTTGGAATAACACACCTAGGACCATGTTTTTATATGGTTGTGCATGACACTAAGGCAAAAACGACGTTTTATTCTTGATCGACCATTCAAAGCATATGCAATGGGCACAATACTTTGCATGCATCTCAACCTAGATGGTATGGACTTGCATGAAAAGTTGCAATGCCATACGATAAGTTCTTGTTCGAATAATACACCTAGGACTATGTTTTTTTATGGTCATGCATAACACTAGCAGGAAACGGTGTATAATGCATGATCAACCATGTAAATCATATCCGATGGAGACAATACTTTGCACGAATCTCAACCAAGGTGGTATTTACATGCGTACAAAGTGGTGCCCATCTGATAAGTACTTGTTGGAATAACACACTTAGGACCATGTTTTTATATGGTTGTGCATGACATTGAGGCAAAAATGGTGTTTAATGCTTGATTGACACTGCAAAGCCTATCTGATGGACACAATACTTTGCAAGAGCCTCAAACTAGGTGGTATTTACATTCTTGCAAAGTGGAGCACCCATCTGATAAGTACATGTTGGAATAACACGCCTAGGACCATGTTTTTATATGGTTGTGCATGACACCAAGGCAAAAATGATGTTTGATTCTTGATCAACCATTCAAAGCATATGCGATGGGCACAATACTTTGCACACACCTCAACCTAGATGGTATGTACTTGCATGAAAATTTGCGTGCCCATACGATAAGTTTTTGTTTGAATAACACATCGAGGACTATGTTTTTTTATGGTGGTGCATAACACTAGGGGGAAAACAGTGTATAATGTGTGATCGACCATGCAAATCATCTCATATGGACACAATACTTTGCACAAATCTCAACCAAGGTGGTATTTACATGCTTACAAAGTGGTGCACCCATCCAATAAGTACTTGTTGGAATAACACACCTACTGCCATGTTTTTATATGGTTGTGCATGACACTAAGGCAAAAACGATGTTTAATTCTTGATCGACCATTCAAAGCATATGCGATGGGAACAATACTTTGTACGCATCTCAACATGGATGGTATGGACTTGTGTTCAAAGTTGCACAACCATATGATAAGTTATTGTTTGAATAACACAACTAAGACTATGTTTTTTTATGATGGTGCATAACACTAGGGGGAAAACAATGTATAATGCATGATCGACCATGCAAATCATATCCGATGGACACAATACTTTTCATGCATCTTAACCTAGGTGGTATTTACATGCTTGTAAAGTGGTGCACCCATTTAATAAGTACTTATTGGAAGAACACACCTACGACCATGTTTTTATATGGTTGTATATGACACTATGGCAAAAGCGATGTTTAATTCTTGATCGACAATACAAAGCATATCCGATGGACAAAATATTTTGCACGTGTGTCAACGCCAATAAGTACTTGTTCGGATAACACACCTAGGAGCGTATTTTTTTAGGAATGTGCATCACACTGAGGAAAAAACGGTGTTTAACACTTGATCGACAATGCAAAGCTTATCTGATGGACATTATACTTCGCATGCCCCTCAACCTAGATGATATTGACTTAGGTGCAAAGTGGTATGCCCATCCAATAAGTACTCTCATTTAGATAACACACCTAAGAGTTCGTAAAGTTAGTAGTTTTAAAAAAGGCGTGATTCAATGGATAGCCAATTTTGAGTAACAATTGACATGAAAAGTATTTGTGAGGTTAGTAATTGAAGAAAACCCGTATTTATTATGAAAATAATCGAGTCTAATTATTTATATAATTAATCAATAACAATTGTGCTTAGTATGAAAGAGAGAGAAGGGTGAAAGGAAAGGAAAAGGAAAAAGGCTAGTGAAAGGAAAGAAAAGGAAAAAGAAAAGAGAAGGGTAGAAAAGGAAAGTCTTAATTTACCCTAAAGAAGTATAAAAAGGTCTTCTTCTCTTTATTCATTCTTATCTCAATCAGTTGGAGCAAGAAGGAGCAAGAGGAAGAATCAAGGAGCCTATCTATAAAACTGACTCTACATCCTACCTACAAAACCTCCAACCAGCTTAGCCAGGTATGAAGAATTTATATTCATGTTTTCTTTTCTTAAATATTCAAGAAACTAAAATTGAGAGAAAGGATAGAGAAATAAATCTTTTGGCTGACGGAAAAAGGAAGAGAAGAGAGAGAAATGATGAACAGAAGGGAGGGAATGGGATTGAAGGAAAGGGACGGGACAAGAATGACCGAGGGAGGGAAGTCATGACAGAAGGGAGGAAATAGACGTGTGAGGAAAGAGGAGCGACGCGCATGAAAGATCACAACAGAAGGGCGAAATAGACATGAGGGAATAAGGACAGAAGGAAAGATCACGACGAAAAGATTGCACAAGAAAGATCGCGACAGAATAAGGATGGAAGGGCATGAGGATCCCTTCCCTTTATAAAGTGCAAGCGGGCAGGGCGCAGGTGTGCAGGTGGCTATTGTGCTAACGAGTGGGGCACATGCGAGCAAGAGGGTGGCGATTGCATGGGAAGGTGCTGTGGTGACAGAATCTTTGGTAGATAATGAGCGATGGCAGTGGCAGAGGGAATTTTTGGCAATGGCGATGGCGATGGCAATGGCAGTGGTGATGGTGGGATGGCGATGGGAAACGATGGAATTTTTGGCGATGGTGATGGTGATGGTAGTGGCGATGGGGAACGATGGAATTTTTGAACATAAACCAATGCAATAGCGGGGACTACGAGAAATCAATGTTGTGGCGAGCGATGGACATTAATGTCAACGGAAATTTTGATTGATGTACATTCCGGAGCGAGATGGAGGGGAGAGAAAGAGGTTGGAAGAAATTAGGTGGAAAACCAAGTAGAAGTAGTAGAGAAGGGAGTGAGAAGAAATTGGGAGGAGCCAACTAAAAGTGTCATACTCTTAAAAAATACGACAGAGAAAAAGTGTCGAAAAGATCTCTTACTCCTGTACTATTGTCCGTAAGAGATCTTGGGAAAGAGAATGTCATGCATTTTTAGTGAGAAAAGGATGAAAGAATGTTTAGGAGGACATCGGGTTATTATGTTTAGGAGAAAATAGGCTCTTTTATTTGTAGTTTAAATTCAAATCCTCCTGCACTTTTAGTTTATATTTCAAATTTGAATCTCCCGGGAAAATTCTCTCCTAAACTCTCTAGAAATTTGAATCTCCTCATTTCTATTCTCACTTTCCTCACGTCTTCTTTTCCTCATCTCCTCCTCCCCTAATGCATCATCATTGACACCGATGATCCTAACAGGTAGAGATTTTACTCTCTCCTCCCCTTTCTTCCCACCCCTTAATCTCCACCACCGCTGCCTTAATCCCCTAATCCCTTTCTTCCCACCCCTTAATCTCTCTCCAAGCTTCCATATTCTTCCCATCCTTTAATCCCCACCCCTTAATCTCTCTCCAAACTTCTATCACTCTGTTGAAATCTTCGTCGCAATGCATTGTGACGAAAGAGAGGGGATGGGACGATGGAAAAAAGGAGAGGGGATGGGCATTGGAAGAGAGGCAATGGGATTGGGGACGGTTCACTACCCCTCCCTTATTACCACCTCCCCCTTATTCCCTGGCAGCTGCAGTCACTATCTAGGGAATAAGGAGGGGGTAGTTAATATAGGGGATTATAAGTAAGGGGTTATAAGGGATGGGGTTAGTTAAAAGGAGGAGTTATAGGGAAGGGGTTTTAGTAAATTAATTAGTTAATTAATAAAGGGAGGGTTATAGGGGAGGGGGTTAGTAAATTAATTAATTAATTAATTAATTAGTTATTAGTTAATTAGTTAATTAGTTATTATTTAATTAGTTATTAGTTGATTAGTTAATTAGTTATTAGTTAATCTAACGTAAAGTGGAGAGGGAGGTCTACCATTTCATAATTTTAATTTCATTAGTTTGTATATCATTTTTTTTAAAATCAAAATTAATGAATTTAACATACAATTTTTTGTATTTTTAATTTAAGTTTATCTTAGATAATGTATTTTCATTTTACATTAAATGTATATTTAATTTAGTTTAAAATGTTTTGCTATATATATGCATATATATATATATATATATGAATATATATTTATATATATATGAATATATATGTATATATATATATATATATATATGTAAGAGGAAAAAAATGAAGGATTTTTTTAATGTCTATCATTTTGTCATTTTATTTTTATTTATTTTACCTTTTTATAATTTATGTGTTTACATCTCTCTATTTCATGAGTTTGTAATTTTTATCTTATCTTTAAGTTTTAATTCATTTTACATTAAATGTATATTTAAAGTATATTTAATTTAGTTTCAAATATTTTGCTAAATTAAATATACTTTTATTATATGTGAAAAGAATTATAACTCTTGTCTTGCAGGTAACCTATTAAAATGAATATGAAAAAGAAATTATTTCTTGCATTTTCTTCGATTCGACGGTTGGTATAGCTTAGATTAGCATAGATTAGTTTATCCATAGATGAGAGAACTCCAAAACAACCAATCAAAGCCATGCTTGAAAATTCCCAACTAGTTCCTAATTGGCATCAGTCCTATGTTCACATGCAGTTTCACACTCATAACACAACCCTATGAGCAAAGTTTCAGATGACAGATGACACATCAGAGTCAAAGTTTCAGTGAGCAGAGTTTCAATGGACACAATGTAATTGTTAATGATGGATCATAGTTTTATTTTTGCTAATCTCATTGTAAAGCCTTATGGGCTATTATTTTTTAATTTATGTACATATAATGAGCCTTGTAAAGCCTTTGGGGCTATTTTTGATCATCCATTTAAAGATTTTGTTAAATGGACACACACTTAATTGTATCAGTCGACACATTACAGCTTGGGCACATTACAGTATGATGGGCAAAATGCATTGTCTTTTAGCTTAGGCACATTACAGTATGATGGGCAAAATGCATTGTCTTTCAGCTTGGGCACATTACAATATGATGGGCAAAATATATTTTCTTTCAATTTGTACTTTAATGCCTTATTGGCTATTTTATTGAAGCATTGTTTCGAAAGTCTTGTAAATTATTTTTCATGCAAGGTTTCTATTATTATGGAGCACTCTCAAGAGAGTAGAGCTTTTATCTCTAGCACCACCTTACATTTCAATGGGAAAGAGTATGCCCTTGGTAACTTTGAAGGGAAGTGGACTCACATGCACATGGGAAGAAAAGTTTGGTTTCTCATTTAAAGAAAAACTGAGCTACATCTGATGATGTCAAGGAAAGATATGGAGCAAAATGAGGAGCCATGAATGCAAACTTCTCTAAGAAAGATATAACTTCTAGCACGGTTGTGGCAATTACTATGGAACCAAAGAGCCCATACTTGGATATTATTGTGAAGTGTTCACAACCTAGTATTGGGGGTTATCATTTTATCTTATCAAGAGGTCTAAACAGGTTTGCAATGCCACCTCCTCCACCATCAAACTTTGCAGAATTACAAATTCCATTACAAGCTCTCATGGATGAATGGAGTACATTTTTGAATGTAGAGGCAAGGAGGTTGCATCAAAAGATTATGGTTGAGTACTTTAAGACATCATCACTCAAGATAGACCATGAATTCAATCAAGAGCAGGGAGGGCACAAGCAAGATCAGATGGATGCTAGTTTGGTAAAAAATAAAGAGGAGACAAGCAAGATGAGAGAGCTCCTATTTTGGCTTAGAAGCAGCCTAGACAAGGAGCCCCACATCAAGGCTCTGCACTCAAACTCTTTGAGATAGAAGCAAAAGCAGATGCTGCGTTCAAACTGAAAAATGAAGAAGTGACACAACCATTGTGGCCTAAAGAAATACAAAAGATAGAGGAAGAGGAATGACAAGCCATGGCCACTTTGGTGCAACCTATCAAAGGAAAAGAAAGACGCAAAATAGAAAAGATTATTACTTCAAGGGCCACAGTTCCAAAGGCTACTTTCACAAAAAGACAACGTTCCTCCGTTCAAAAAGTACAGGTAAAATAAAAAGAGGACACAATTCCAAAGGTTAATTTGAAAAAAAGGCAACATTCCTCTGCCCAGAAACTTCAAGTATAAGAGAAAGAGGAGGATAGAGAAAATATAGAGGAAGAAGAATCAAATCAAGAGGTTGAGGAAGATCAAGATGAGCTCATGTCAATAAAGGATCTAAATCTGCGTCTCAATGAGACGATCACAGAAGATGATGTTGGATATTTATGGGGACAAAAGCCCTATGTAGTGAATGCTCGAGATGTGGAGTCAGCATCTATTTTTACCAATAATAGGAATCTTGATATATCTTATGCAATGCAAATATTCAAGGCTTTGGTAGATGGGAAGAAACCCGTGGTCTCTAACGTGGTCTTACATCCAATCATGTTCTATCCAAATATAGGTAGCTGTGACAATGGAGTTATGTTTGAAGGACCTACCCATTCTAAGGAGACTTTCAGCAAATTCTTCACACAAACCCTTTAACAAATTCTGCATGAACCCCTGGGTGAAGAGTCAAATAAATTTTTGAAAGAGGCAAATAGCAATTTCTTGCTACATTGTAAATTTGAGCCGATTGATGGTCAACATTATGCATATGCCTATAATGAACTTGCTAGACAAGGAAGGGACTCAAGAAGGCTCACTGCAGAGCAAATGTCAAAGGTTCTTCCCTTCAATTTTTATATGGCTACAATATGCATTTTTAAGCATCCAACAAAATATTTGATTGAGTCTGAAAGACTGAATCATGATATTTTTGCAAAATGTAAGATAACCTCGACATTGGAAATCCTAATGAAAGAGAGGTGTCTATGTACTACACTTGGTTTCCTAGCAACACATTTGAAAATAACTGCCACAAAAGTAGATGCAGACACATTAGTCAACTTTTATACATGTTTAAGTGTAGTTGTACCAAGGGGAAGTCAAGAATGGGAAGAATCTATCACAAGCTTCAAGGTAGCAAGAGATAGATATGCTGACTACACAAGTATAATTTTTTGACCTGATGAGGTGTTTAAGCAAGTTGTGTTAGTTTGTAGTGCATACGAGAAGGGTGAGGTTACTTATGAAGGTCCTTTATTACTATCACAAAAGTCAAAAGTTGAGAAAAAAGAGGTGACAGCAAGAATGCAGAGGCCCGTGAAGTATTTGCCGGATAGCTATGTAACAATGGCAGCATAAAAACTCCTAAAGAAAGAATGGTTTTTTTGCAAGAAGGACAAAGATCATTGCATGGAAGAGTGCATCAGCATATGGGTGAAACGTGATGTAGTGGGGATAGTGCAATTAGATATTTTCTCACAGAAAAAGAAATTCCTACTGTCAATGCAATATTGACCCTAATATTGTGAAGCATATAGGCGCTTTGTCCACAGCTAAGGAAAAGGCATGGGTGCAGAATTGGATGAAGAATCAAGAAGATGGGGCCAAAGTGGTCGTTCATGAGAGCCCAAATCCCACCACAAGAGTGCATATGTTGAGAAGCTTGTGAATGAGCATAAACTGAGAATAACAAGTGCAGTCAACCACGGCTTTTAATTCAATATCAACATCACTTCAGAATCTGGAAAGCAAACATTAGCTCCATTGAGGACCCAATTTTCAATTATGTTGGGGGAGACTAGACCATGCACAATACTTTCCCAATTCCTAGAACCCAAGCAACAAGCTTCCGTATGTTGCCATGGCAAAAGGCCTTAATAGATGTGAACATGGCCCCATGGCCAAAACATTTGTTGATTTGCTAGTGAAAGAAAGATGTTTGTTGTTTCATACACATCAAAACCACAAACAAAATCCAATTTACAGATGTTGCATTAGGAAGATTTATTGGAGTAAATAAATGTGGTGTTCAAAAACAAAATTAAACTTGCAATTTTTATTTGGTATATTAGATGTATCAAATTAATTCCAAATGCATATGTTTCCATGTTGATAAATTGCAGTATTGACGTATGCAATAGGATTATGGTAGAGCTTTGACATCCATCATATAAATGCGGTGTTCAAAAACACCGTTCCATCATAATAGAGCTCGTGAAACTCTCCATCATAATAGAGCTCATGAAACTCAGAGACATGGTCTTGATAAAAACCTTTTTTTAAATTGCTTTCTTGTGCTAAATATAATCAAAGCCATTGACACATAGCCAATTTTGCAACTAAATTTTGCACCACATCGTTTAACACAATCATTAACAATTCCATACTAGTATTCATACTCACAAAGTAGCTCATCTCCGAAGGAGATATCCTTTATGGTTTGCATAGTAATGTAGCCATGGGCACTCAAATCTCCTTGTGACTTTTGAGCCCAAGGTGGTAGCTTAGGGATGTATACAAATATAACATTTGTTCTTTCTTTATAATACATTGAGCTATTTATATATCCAGCAATGTTTCCATACAATACATCTCCCACAATACATTTCACATCTATCAATGGCTCAATGAATGGATCTTCAAACATTCCATAAGTCTTCATCCTTGGGAAAAACTTGAGTAGAGATCTCCAAGTATCATAATCATACTTTGGACCATTATATACCATCAAACCTTGTTTCTTCTTTATTCTCGTATGTACAAAAAGACCATATCCTGCCCTAGGTATTGTTGATTTCTTTACTTCATAATGGATGCCATTCATTTCGAACACGTGCTCAATGGGTATGGGCAATTCATGTTTCCATAAACCATTGGATGCAGGATCAAAATTTATAATAAGATAGCTCTTCAACTTTTCAGGACAATCTGCAACACCTATCATATGTTTAAAATCAAAGAATCATTCTTTTAGTGGAGGAATACAAACTCACATCACAAAGCATAGAGCATTTTTTGCACAAGGTACTAACTCAATGTCTGTTAATTCTTTCACAAAACAAATTGAAACATAATGTTTTGCAAATTTAATCTAACCAAATAGTGTCCAAATATAAATCAAAATGTAGGTACAAATGTTTTAGTTGAGCATTTGTGTCTGCAACTCTAATTAACAAGATCACTCAAATTCACTAAGGGTTGTCTATGCAATAAAATCGAATCAAGTTGGCTAAGAATACCCTTGCAGCATCGACAGTGATTCCCCTTTCCTTGCATCCAAGAACCGTAGCAAAGAATTTTGCTCACTATCTTTCAATGGCTTCATTTTGGCAATTTTTCCTATCATGCATTCTTCCTCTTCATTCAATATAACATGTTGAGCATGCACCATACTTCTTGTAGTAGGACAAGTCCCTCTCACTCTAATTTTGGTTATAGGTGAAGTAATACCTTTCTCTGTGTCTTTTTTCGAACTACAAATAGACCTATGAGATTCAACATTCATCCTTTCAACCACTTCTTTGTTTTTTTCTTTGAATTCAAGGATCACTGGTTGAAAATAATAGAACATATCATGCCCTTTGACAATCGGAGCTTGACCAAATCTATTAGATTAGATGGCACTACGCACATCTACTGCATCATCTAGCATCTGTAGGTATGGCAATAACTCATGAAGCAAAATAGAATCACCATAATCTATATCAAATTTTGTAGGAAAATGCAATTTTCTGCTGGATTAACACAACCTGTGTAAGGCAAAATGTCAATGAACACTATTCTTGCTGGTTTGCATTCCTCTTTAAAACAACACCACACTCTCATTAATGGTTTAAACTCCGCTTCCACATTCATCCTATCTGGTCGAATGATTCTACTCTTTGTATGCTTTTGGCATGCCATCGCACCCCAAACCATGAAGAAATGTAACTTTCTGTTAACATGATGCTCCAAAGTGTCCAGCATGTGTTGCACCATGCCCTTTTCTCCTCTAGTGGACCAAATGCCAACATGGCAGTGATTGAGCAACCATTGTAGAAACTCTAAACACCCAGTATGGAGAACAAGCCAATGCTTCCCATTGTGCAAGCTCATATGTTTGTTTGACTTCGAAAAACAATGGTCGAGAGATAACCCTTTCAAATCTATTATCACTACTAGTCTTATTTTTGTTATCACCTCTTTTGACATTATTTCTAAGGGTGACATTATGTCTTCTCCTTTACCTTCTAAGATTTCTTCCTGCACCTTGGCTTCATACAATGACATTGCATCTTCTCCTTTACCTTCTAAGCTTGCATCCACATTTGTCAATGGAACATTAACTCCAGACATTGCATCCTCAATATTTTCAATCAACCATGTTGAGCTTGGAACTTGCATGATAATGTTCAAATTAGGCACATAACGAATCATTGGATCAGGTGTCACATGTACAGGCAATGCTTCTAGCGATGTGAAATTGAGATGGCCAAGATCTGTTGATAAACAAGGAAATAAATTTCATAAGTAGAAACAAACTGAAGATTGAGTTGGAAAACCAAATTGTCAAACTTTAGGTTGTGTGCTCTCAATGAAATTTGTTTGTGTGAAAGCATTCATGTTTTTCTTTTTCAAAAGAAAATTGGATTACTAAAAAAAAGAAAGCATTCATGTTCATATGCATAGTATACCCCCTAAAGTTTTTGAATCTATACCCTTTCAAGTTATTCTAATCCCCAAAACTACATATCCTTACAATGCCAAAAACCTTTGCGTAATAGATAGAGTGGAGTGCAACATTATCTAGCATTTCCTGAGTGTTCCCACTAAGAAAAGATTTGGCCAAGCGGCCAAAACATATTTGAGCATTCATATGAAGTGAATAAGGATAGAAACAACAATTTACACCAATTCATTCATCACAATCAAGACTCAACACACTTTTTAACATTTATGAACTCATAAATAAATTTGGATGTGTATCACACTCCGAAGGTATTACAACATGCAAACACATCTTTTCATGAAATATAGAATTAAACATATTCGAGAATACATATGAATGTTTGAATTATGGCAATGAGATAGAAGAAATTTCCAAGTAATATTAAAAGATCCTTGGAATGAAATTAATACATCATATGGAGAATATAGCAAGATAACATATGGAAAACATGAACACCATATAAAAGGACAATTTCAAGAACCTGTTGCTTCCTCTTCTATTTCCCAAAACTTTGAAGCGTGTTTTTGTAAATGCTCATGTTGCTCTTCATTAAAGGGTTGAAGCTCTTTTTGTCCTGGTATGGTATTAATTTCTTTATCCCCTCCACCTTCAGTTGTATCATCTTCTTTTGGTACCCCCTCTATTGCCAATATTGGTTCTTGCAAGCCAGCCCATTGTCGAATTTCATGATTACTGTAAGCATACGTGCAACAGATACTTTCCACCTTTGCCAACTCCTTATAAGTCTCAACATTTGAAACAACACGCCTCTTACAAGAAAAATATAGAGCCACTTTTTGCCTCTTTGTTGGAAGCTGAATAAGCCATAGATCTAGTGGAATGGAAGGATGACAAGAACAAGGATAGAAGGACAGTTAAGGTTGTGGGAGCAAGTGTATCATCTTCAACGAGCCAGTGTTCCATGTGACACCTCGACTTGAACTCACTCACTGTAATGGAGGACACCTAGTCTTTTATACCCTACGTGTGGGAGTTTCTCCAACTCAAGTAGTTGCTACCGTTTTCCCTCTCTAGATCCAACCACTTCGTCTTTCATATTTGGATGCCGTATTCAATACTACTTAAGGCCCTCATGGATTTCTTGACATGCTTCCAAATCGTGCAATGAAGCTTTACCAAAATGTGCAGTCTAGAGCGGCCTCCTCCAATCAAGCTTACCATGATACGCAACCCAAAGGAGGCATCTTCCCAGTCATTATATCTCCTTTCACACGGAGTCATTATTTGGGTTCTCACAGCCCCGGCTATGCCATAAATTGATGTAATTTATGTTCTATCAATCTTTCTATTAATATAGATGTAGCTCCCCTTAAAGATATCAGACTTCTCCTCACCCCTTATGGATTCTCAAATTTTCAAATCATTCCCTTGGTGGTGCCAAAGTGTTAATCAGTCTGACCACCTTGACTGAGTAGGCATTCAGTAACATGGCCGGTTTGACTGTCGGAGTCACCTGACCTAGACCCACCTCCAATAGGCCTTTAAGGCATAGTAAAGAGGGAAGCCACTCCTTGTTCAATGCAAAGGTGCCCTGGTTAATGTTGTGCCATTTGCACAACCATATCCATTTTATACATATGGTATTTAGTTCAGAGCCGATGTCACCTTACGATGACCATTGGCAGGAAGTAGGATTTATAAGGGGTACCTTGCCCCTGTTTGTAAGTTAACACCATTGTGGATTATTTGGGTAATATTTCCACCTTAGGAGAAGCATTTGGAATCTTTGAATGATTCCACACAAAAAGGGTCCCTTTTTTAAGAATTTCTTTACTCATGAGTAAAGGCAATTTAAAAATCAACCAAAAAATCCCTACCTCTCCAAACACAAATTAGCAACAAGTACCAAGATATGACATGATTTTCAGAAGAAAGTAAGCTTAATAATCATGAATCTAAATGAGGAATGTAATTGTGCTATTATTGGAAGGAGAGATCATAGACTACATTTAAAAGTCAAACAAACCATAGAAAAGAATCACATTTTTAGAATTGACTAGTATTCCTCAGTTTCTAGAGCATCACTATCATTGCTTACATTAATATCATTTCCAAATGAAGTGGAAGTAGCATCTTCTTCACCGATATCAACAATAACATTGTCTTCTTCTAAATGAAGGCCATGACTCTCCAAATTTTGTGTTTGACTCCTAGGGCATCTTTGTTTTTCTTTTCCATAGTCTTCACTCTCATGCAGGCATGGAACTTTTTCCTTAAGAATATTTATAGCTAACTTTCTGATATGTCCTACCTTTATAAAAGTGAAGTTATAGACAAGTACATCCACCTCATCAAGACTAAGTGTAGTAGTACTACATGTACTATTGCTCCTTTTCCTTGATCTTCCTTGTGGGTCACTTATCATTTCCAAGCTTTATTTTCCTTTTAAGCCATCTCCATGATTTGTTTTATACCAATGTACTGTAATAAACAATATATTGTCTCCATTTTCTCCCTTATGCAATCCAATGGCTTTGCCAATCCAAAATGGATGCCCACGGTTATCCACAAGAGTACTCTTTTTAATCTATTGAGGATCACTGATCGATATCTCTTTTAGCTGTTCAATTCTTGATTTTGACCTTCTAGCTCCAAGATACGTTTCCCTTGTTGGGGCATGCGGGAGGCTATCAATCTCTACTAAAATGTCTATTGCAAAAAAGTGGATATTGTCTTTGACTTGTAATTAGACAAACAAAAGGATTAACCAAGTCCCATTCATTTGTGTTGGAGTTTACAAAGAATTTGCTCTTGGTCATAAAATAATTCCTCCCACCATGACACATCTTGTTGTCCAGCCTATTTTTAGCCTTCTCTAGAAATCTCTTCCTTTCTTCAATGCACATCTTGTAGTTGATTTCCCTGCTTGACTTTTCAGCTTCCTTGACCTCCTTCAAGCATAGAAGTGGCTCTAGCTTGGTTGTTTGCATGATGGATTCTGGCACAAAATTGAGAAATTGAAGGCCTTTAGATGGAAGCCACTCCTTGCTAGTAGAATATTGCTTTTACAGAAAAGATATACTACATCTATTTCATGCTTTTTCTTAATTGAAAAAGCATGCTAGAAACTCAAATCATTGAGTTTTTTGCAAGATTTCACTTTGCATTCCTTTGATCCATATGCAAAGGGCTTGAAATTGAGAGCCTCTTTGAGGTGCATTACCATTGGCTTATGTGTGTAAGCCATCTGTACAAGTGACATATTGCTGGAAATGTAAAATTACCATGGCGTGAAAACTTCTTCGAAAATGCACTAAAAATTTGGTCAATACGATCATGCGTGTGCCCAATAAGTAGAAGTTTAGCTTGACTTTGCAAAACAGTCCTAGATAGACCAACATACTCAAGTATGAAAGAATAGTTTGATACTTATTCTCTCGAGTGGTATTGTCAAGTTGAATATAAGATACCTTTCGCAATGCACCTCCCCATGAGGATACCACCAAAGGAATGATTGAAATTGTAAAATTTGGATCATTGTGCACATTTGGATAAGTGAGAAATACTTTAAGATGCAACTGACCATTGTCAAGAAGGCACCCAACAAAATGCATTTGCACTAGAGTATCCTTGGTGACATCATTTGGCAACCTAGAGAAATGAGGTAAGTTTGACTTCTTTTGGTGCATCCCATCAATAACTAGCCCAATGTAGTTTTTTGGAGATGCAAAGCACTTTTTCCTATGATCCATTGCCTTTCTTCTCTCATGAGCTTGCTCCTCTCTATACATTTTGAGAGCAACCTTAATCATTGCAAGTTCTGATGTGTCTCTAGCATTCTTTCTCCTGCTCTTCAAATTAGCACAATATTGCATTTACTCATTCTTACCTTTCTAGGCATAAATACATTATTGAAATGACTTTTCCATATCTCGTGAAGTAAGAGTAGTTTATGTACTTTTCTTTTGTGCCTGCATGTCATAAAGTGAAAATAACTCTAACCTCATCAGATTTTCTAGAAAATGGATCCTACCTATAGTTGGCATCACCTCTACATGGAGTCTTAAATACTCTTCCATCCATGTGATTACATGTTTCCCAATAGGACCAACTTGTCTCGTAGTATCGAGCTAAAAACCTTTTTCCCATTTGTCTGTTTTGATTTTGGCTCTCTCTAGGAGTCCATTTTCTAAACTCAAAATCACTTTGAAAGCAACTTGACACACCAAATTACTCCATACATTGTATTCAATTTTATGATGTAGCAATGGAATAAGTTGACTGGAAAGAAATGTATCCTACTCCTCTCACTGCTCAAGTCTAAATAGAACCTTCTCATAGCCTTAAAACATTTTGCTCCAATCTTCATCAAAAAAAGTTCACTGTAGCATCCACTTTGTAATTTGACTATCTAAAGTCAGAAGATCCTTGTGACCCTTACCAAAGTATCTCTTTTTCCTATGGAATTGCAATGAACAGGGTCCTTGATACTCATCTGGTACAATCTATAGCTTCATATTTGTGCCACCTTCAATCCAAGACTCCAAAGATAATCCAGGTGATTGATATGGGTTACACGTGATAGAGGGTGATCTCTCTTGAGTGTCAAAAGATTGATATGATGCAAATGATAAGCCAAGGGAGTGTGTACGATAAGAGGAAACTTGTGGGATAGAAGTGTTTCCATGGGGGCTTCAACATTCATAAGAAGAAAATGAAAGGCCCTTTGAATTGTTTGGAGATTTTGGAGATGGGATAGTGGATGGCTTCATGGGGCTAATGACAAGTGGAAGATCTCTCATCATTGTGCACCTATACAAAGATGTGAACAATGAGAATGGATCAAATATGAAGGCACGTTTCTCTTTATGCAACATCATTTTATTTAATAATAATGTAGTACAAACTCTGAAACCCTAACATTATTACTATTTTTGGAAACACAAGAAGTCTATATGTATTGGAGAAGTCTCATTTGCTGAAGCAAAAACGTGCAGAGCTTGATTGCTAAGAGAGGACACTCTAGTGGTACTTGATTGCACAGTTTCTCTATAAGGACAATCTTCAGTATTCAAGCATGGCGAGGTACTTATATTTTAACTACATAAAAAGATTCTTAAAACATTCCTTTTTCTCCCCCAGCTGCCCGCACCTGAAATTGCTACACTTTGGTTACACTGACTATTGCACCAAATGGGTGGAAGCTTGGGCCTTGTGGGACAACACCACAAAATCGGTCGCAAAGTGTCTATACTGTGATGTGTTCACTCGGTTCGGGTGTCCAATTGAGATTTTCAGTGAGACAGGGAACTCATTTTGTCAACAAAGTCATCAAGTGAATGAATGCTTTTTATATGGTGATTCACAAGAAGTCTTACTCTCTATTATCTGCAAGCAAATGGACTAGCTGAGTCTACCAATCATACATTCAAGAGGATCATATCGCTACTGGTGAATGAGCACTATCACACTACCATTTTCTAGAGATCCTTTGGACTAACTCAATGAGATCTTGTACCTCCATTATGTCTTTGTAGCCCGTAAGAATCTTTTGAGTATAAATGCCTTATGGAGCATGATACCTAGATCCTATCTTCATGTTTCTATCCCAAGAAAATAACAAAGTTCTTGTACATTCTTCATGCCAAACTTTGATGTGAGTTGGCCTTTGACTTGTAAAATGATGCATCTATTCGGACATGTGATGATCAAATAATTTACAATTAAAAAATATATGAATCTTGTTGTAAGTCATCTTTTTTACGTAAAGTGATGGGTCTAAGCCCAATGGTTGAAAACCTAGAGCAAGAAAATGACTATGAATCTTAAATTAAGTGATATTGCCAACTTGCAAACTTTATTTTCCATTCCTTTGATGATACACCCTATGAGTTGTGTTATATAGATTTTCTCATCTAGGATTCCATTGAGAAAATCATTCTTAATATCAATATGATGGATTGGTCATTCCTTGGATGTCCCTTTTTGGATGAAAAAGCCATATACAAAGTGGAAATTCTTGCTCTCACTCTCTCTCATCTCAGTTAAGAGGAAATTCTTGCATGATAGTAGTTGGTTTAAAAGAAGCAAACCCATCCATCTATCATCCACATGCGCCCTTAGAATTTCTACAACCATCCATTAAAATCATAGCTTCAAGATGTTATCTAAATGAAAGATATTGTGTCAAGAAATTTCATAGAGAGAAATTGTAGATCTTTGATTATACTAGCCCCCAACAAAATGAGACAATAGTCGATTAAAGAATTTGTAACTTTAATTCCATGAAGTCCACAATACAAGGCCATACAGCTTTGAATTTTGGAGTCTACTTGAACAGTTTGTAGATCTGGATTGAAAATGCCTTTCAATGCATATCTTCCTTGTCCCTCTTCTTTCCATCTGGTTAGATTATGTGGTGCCATTAATGAAAAACCAAAACTAGGAGGTGTCAACATAGGGCTCAACCCATCATTGCCAATAATCAAAATTAGCAAGAATCGTGATGGACAGGACTTGACCCATCACTACCACTAATCAACGATCAAAATTAGCATAGAAAAACATATTGGGTGTACAAAAGCCTTTGTGTGTGTGTCCACTTAAAGAGATAGCAGGTTGCATCTTATCTTCTGATATAGCTGCTATTGTGCTAATTCAACAAATCTTGCACAAACAAAAAGTGTATATTTGCATGGAACACAAAAACATTGGCTAATCTTTGAAAACAATTTTGAACTCACGCTTGGCAAGACCTTCGAGTTGTTTCTCTCACAAAATGTAGCAGCAATGGCATGTATCCATTTCACATACTCACCTCAGCACACCTCCTATCCTTCTATCAAGTACGTTTTGCAGCTTTCTTCTTAGCTAGATTCTTGTTTCATCTGTTGTTGGCTCAAGAGGGAAATCCAAGTGCTACGCAACCTCAATGCAGGACCATGTTGCGAGATGACGTTCTACACTATTCTAGGTCTCTCCTATGCTCAAACTACTCTCTGAGCCTATGTCTAAGGAGATCATTGCCCACTAAGAACTACCAAGAATCTTTGCTTTGGAGACTGGAATCCAATGAGACATAGAGAACAAGCAAGTCGTTTGCCCAAAAAAACCCATCTACCAAGAGCCTAAAGCCCCAAAATGGAAAAAGAAAAGGGATGGAGCCCAATGTGATGAACAAAATCATGCCATTAAAGAGCTAGTGATAGGAAGGAGAAAAGAGGGGAAACCAAAAAGCTGAGACTGCAATGCAAGTTTTAGAAGGTTGGTATCGGAAGGAGACCAGCTTACCAAAAGGGCACCGCTGCTACCTAGTAAGATCATGGAATTGAAATCGATAAAGAAAAAGAGGAGGGCTCAAGGTGCAAGGATGGACATCCTGGTAGTCTTGTGAATGCCATTGAAGAGGACCTTGACTCTTGA
The DNA here is from genome assembly GCF_047967505.1 of Dipteris shenzhenensis. Lineage (NCBI taxonomy): Eukaryota > Viridiplantae > Streptophyta > Polypodiopsida > Gleicheniales > Dipteridaceae > Dipteris > Dipteris shenzhenensis. Next base: position 21,243,944 of record NC_141610.1, read on the forward strand.
TCTTTTTTGGAATTACAAATCTTGGCGGGAGCCCACAAATTTTGCAATTATAATCTAATTAGTAATGCCATATTATTATTTCTATATTGTAGTAGGATTATCAGATGATATATGTTTATTGATATCCATCTATTTGGTCAAATATTAAATTATTTTTAAAAACTTACCCTTATGTTGCAAGGCAATTTTTAAAATGCATTTCTTTGAGAAGGGCAAAATTTTAAAACTAACCTTTAAAGATGGTTTTAATTTTGCCACCAAATCTTTCAAAGGACCAATACCGAGTCATCTTGATTCTATGACAAGCAATATCCTTTCCGAGACTACATATGTTCATTACACTTAATGGCCACTAGTGCCATTCTGTTATCCCTCCGAGGTAAGCTATCTTGCCGGTACTTAACCCTACGACCATTGGCATCCTTCCACCCCACCGACTTGAGATATGATATCCCATCGCTTGGTGCTTTAAGGTTAACCTAGTGACCCATCCCAACGCAACCCGCCAACATGTGTCATCTGCTATCCCACCGATCTGCGCCCTAAGGCTAACCCTCCAACCTGGTGGCATACAGCTAACCCTCTGACCGAAAGGATAGCTCTGGGAACAATTTCTCTAATAGAAAATACAGAACTGAATTTGAGGCAGAGTGTGCCTTTATAGTGATCTCATACAAGCACTTCAAGTCTGAGAGAATTTTGTCCAAGGAACCTGAGCCCGAGGACATCATTTTAAACTACACGCAGCCCACCTTTCACCCCAGTTTTGGTTCGGCTCCAATAGGAAATTCAATTCCCAAGTCTCACTCAGTGTTAGGGCCCGCGACGGAGTGATCACTCTAGTTCAATGTTACGGCCCTGACGGAGTGTTAGGGCCCCGACAGAGTGATCCCTCTAGTTCAGTTGAGTCTAAGATCCTGAATGAGGAAATGCAAGAACCAGCTAGCCCGAGGGTCTCTGAAGCCCCCTACACCAGCGTAGCTCTACCTCATTCTCCTGCTTCTTGCATAACCTATTGATTAAGGGGGACTATATCCAACATGTTTGGACAGTTAAGCCGAATGGATTCAGTAGAAATGGAGAACCCTTTTGCCAGTATTCCCACGAAAAGGTCTCTGAGGGTCTCTGAAGCCAACTAGCCCGAGGGTCTCTTGGTAACTCATGAGACTTCAAAGGGGGGACCCCTTATGACCCCCCAACCTTCCAGGTGCCCTCAACATTCACCATTAGGCCACAAGGCGCCAGCTATGTGCCCTTGCAAGTTCCACCTTATAGACCAATTCAAGGAGCATCCATGCAGATGCCTAGTAAACCGTTGCCTCAAGGAGTCTGACAGATTACTCTCGCAATTATAACCCTGATGTTTGGTAGAGTAGGCTTTATAGCCCCAACCTCAGCAGGAAGATATACAAGTTTTTTACATCAATAAAAACAACAAAACAACTCCTTCCCCTACACGGGGGGAGACCGTAATGAGATATGAGAGGCTGTCAACTCATATAGTTTGCACTAGATTGTTAAATGCACACTCACTAGGGTATGCACGTTTTTGCACATATAGGAAGACCTAATCTATTTCCACCTAGGGATGATTGAGTCTTAGTTGCCCTATGAAAACCCACAAATAAGCATATAGTTAGTCCCTACCTAATCAACAAATCACATGCACTCACAAGATTTTGCATAGGCACATACTAGATTGCATCAATAATAGTACCACACACTTTCATTCCATACTCTCAAAGCATGCAATGAATTCAAAAGCAAGACAAGAAGCTATGCCAAATCTCAAGATGCCTCAGCCAAAATGAGACCCACCGGCAAACCAATGGACCCCATTACTAGGGCAAGGCTTGAGACCCCACCTCTACATCCTATTAGGCCCACAATAGTGCCACCTCCTCAAGCTTCCCAAACAGTGCTATTGGATGAGGTGATGCGCATCTTGGTGGATGCACTAGGAAGGGGGCCCGTTCCACCCCTGGCTATACCCTTATTTCTAGTAGGGAACACTAATCCCTCCAGGAGTCGTCGACCCATAGCCATCTCCAAGCTAATAACTAAATTTTTCAGGGAAGGAGATCTAATCTCCCACATGGAGAGATTTGAGCAAATATGTGAAGCATTTGGTGCTCCCGGAGATCTAGAAATGGTTAACGAATTTAGCCTCAGCCGAGATGGCAAGGCAGTCTAATGGTACAAAGACCTCATCCCTAAGGAGAAAGTCAACTGGGAGGTGTTGCGAAAAGCCTTCATTTTGTATGGTTCACCCCCCAGTGGTCATAAGTGGAGCCTGATTAATCAGTTGTATGAGGTGAAACAGAATAAGAATGTGTCAGTTGTGGGTGCAAGCTCCCAATCCTGCCCTATAGCCTAACTGTAACCTCCAAATTCTCCCCAAAAAATTTAGGAGGGACAATTTGAAGGGTCTTCAAATTTTTACATATATTCATGGATCACTCGATTGCACATTTGCATAATTGTCCGCCTATACCCATGTGTCATACAGCATGCCTATCCCACCCCATAGCCATATTGTAGCCTTGAAATTCTCTCAAAAATTCTTGAGAGGGATATACATTGGAGGGTCTTCATATCTGGTCATATACTATTGTCCCCTTAAATCAATGTGTCATATAGTGCTCACTTCTCCAGGGGGCATTTTTCCCCTTTGAAATTACAATCAATAACAAATATCACATGAGGGGATGGGCACATGTTCCCCCATGGGCCAAGAAACAAGTACAAGAATTGACAACCCACATAGGGCAAGGCTAGCACAACACAAGAAGGGTCACAAGAAATAGTCGAACAGCCAAACCGATTCAAATGAGGCACGACACAAATCGTTGCCAACGAGACGAGCAACTATAACAATCACCCCAAATTGCACCCACAAATCAAAGGCTAATAGTAAGCAATCACAACAAATTCTGTGCCATGCCACAAACAAAAAATCTGCTCTAGTGAACGACGTCGCCACCAAATCTACATACAACCACCAATCAGCAGCCACCACCAGACTTCACATAGCCCGATGACATTGTTGCCCACTTTGATATCATGTTAGAGCAAAAGCAACCGTCTGTTGCAGGATCTCAATCCTATCCAATAGATACACCAATAGATACACTATAGCCTCTAGAGTCTCCCAAGAGGGATACTTTAAGGGTCTTTAGATCGAGGATCAATCATCTGATTACACATTTGTATATGGGACTATTATCCCCTTATATTCACGTGTCATATAGCACTCAAGGGTCCATTTCAAATTACAATCAATTACCATGCCACACGAGGGGATTGTCACATGATCCCACAATTTAATTTTATTTCTAACCACTAGTTTTAAAATCTAAGTAACGTTAGCTCACTTGATAGAATGAGTCCTTCAAGAGTTTACATGTGGAAGGGTTTGGGAAGATTCGATAGTCAATGAAGTGGAGGGGTTAGTATCCTTAGCTTTCTTTAGGAACCAAGTCTGCCAAGGAGTGGAGTAGAGGGGTTAGGTTTCTTATCTCTCTTGATGGTCTGAGCTCATCAAGAATCAATGATGTGAGGGTTTGGGAAAATTCCAGAGTCAAGAGGCAATTTAAAGTATCCATATCCTTCTATTAACTGAGTTACTATGTCAGTGAAGTTGCCTAGTTTGGATATGAAAACTATAATCTCTCTGTTCATCAATATGGTATAAACTTATGATTAGTAGCATGTAAACATTCTAAAATGACTCCTACTGTAGCTTGGCAAAGTCAATCTATGAAGAATTCACAAGATGGGTAGCACACGGCTCATGAAGTGATTGAGAGAATTGTTAAACTTCCTCCACCCCACCTTCATGAACTTAGCCTGTCAAGACTATATGCTCTAAGCAAGAAGCCTCATTTTTCTAAACAAGTCAAGAGTTAATGTAGGAGATAGGTGGCTTATTAAGAGGAATCCAGCAATGGTATCCACTCCACCTTGATAGAATTCTATCCAGGGTGCTTAAACCCTCATCCTAGTCCATATGGATACATAAGCTCAATTCATAAAGGTCTTGCAAGATCTCATTCATAACATTTGGTATGCAAGCCCCACTCATCTACTAGGAAGACATAAATATTCAAAATCTTGCATATTATAGGTTTTTCGATTTCATAAAGGGTTGAAGAAATGGACTAACACAATGAGAGCAACCTTGAACTCCCTTCATTACATGTTCACACACTTGGTTGTTAAGTGTAGATACATAGTATGAGAGAAATCCTTGCGCTTAACCCATTTCATCTTAATCAACCTACCCCATGAAGAATCTGAATGGTAGACAAGTAGCACAAGCATGAATGCACTTCCCTTACACCTTGACAAACCAAATCCATCAAGTAATATTGGCCTTAAAAAACTTTCATTTTGAGGCACTCTAATTTCATGACAAATTCATAAAGTAGCTTAAGATAATGCAAACAATCCTTGAGCTTACTTTGATAAATCATGACAAAATTTGTTCATAAAAGTTCATGATCTAAGTGAGCATTATGATAAGAATGCATATGTGATCCTTGACTACTTGACCATTAAGTAAATAGAGAAAATGACAAGAATTCCTTAAGCTTAATCCATTTCATCTCACAAACCTAGACTTTCAAGGTCCATGTGCAATGAGTGATGGTTGCCACATGGTCAATATAATAACATTACATATGCACAATGCATATTGTCTGAAAACATGCATGTTTTATAGATACATTAAGTAATTATACTATCATGGAGCACATAGACAATATTACAAAATTCCTTGAGTTTAATTCATTCTCTTTTGGCTAACCTCACCACAAATAAAAATTAACCAAAACTCATCCCACACAACTACTATCCTCAAAAGCTTGCAAACAGCCATGACAAACATGTGAACAAAGTAAACATAAAAATGGCAAACTAATCAAAATGGAAAAATATATCTTATGGAAAAAAGGGTTTTGGCCTATCTCATGGGATAAGAGACCATTGAACTAGAATTGACTTTGAAGCATAACTTTTATGTGGAACAATAAGTGAATAAGTGACCTAGTAAACTTGTAAGCAAGACAATTCAATTTTGAAAATCTCAATTAATGTTCATTGCAATGAGGATTTGACAAAACAACAAATGTGCTCAAATTCCTTGATTTGTTCTTTTACTTAGATTAGAGAACTACAATCTCTCTCTCTCTCTCTCTCTCTCATTTGTGTGCATACGAGTGTGTGTGAAAAGAGCGACGAGAAAAAGGGGAAGGGGGGGGGGGGAGGGCACTCCTCTACTTACTGATTTAGTGACTCCATGACAAAAAAATGACTAGCGACATTCTTATATAGAGCATATCCAATCTTACAAATTAATTTTTATTAACAAAGGAAAGAAAAATCGATGAGAGGAAGAGATGCAATGAGAACTCAAAGGAGACATGAATAAAAGCCACAAGTGAGAGTGAGTGTGTGTGTGTGTGTGATGGTGTGTGTGTGTGTGTGTGTGTGGATTATGACATTCTTTTGTGTGTGTGGATACACGCGGTGTAGCTGTGCGGTCTGTGAGCGCTTGGAGAGAGAGGTGATCAGGTCGTGAGAGCCCCGTACAGCTCCCCCTTCTGCCCGTACACCTGTACGGCTGTCGTACAAGTGCCGTACGTCAGTACAGACAACCCGTACAACCAGACTGCTCCCCCTGCATAACCTGCATGATCTCGCTCCAACCCTGCGTGTGTGTGCGTCGATACCGCTTTTCTTTTCCGAAGCTTTTTTCTGTGCATCCGTACACTTCTGCCACCCTCCGTACATTTCGGTTCGTTTGCCCTCCGTCAGCATCTCCGTTTCTCGCTAGCAACCCTGCACAATCTTCATCCATACATCTGTACGGCCGCCGTATGGCATCCATACGTCTGTACGTTTCCGTACAAGCCCAGCCTTCCCGTACAATCAGACTAGTTTTGGGGTTTCCCTCCGGTGTCTTCCCTAGCTGTGTCTTCTTCCAAATCCCACCTATCCCTTTGCTCTCTCCTTACCAGTTATACACTTCCTCTTCTCTCTTGTGGGCTTCCTCTGATATTCCTTTGGGACTTCGTTGGTATAGTGTCGCTCCCCAACAAAATGGGGATTTCACATGCAAAATGTGGATTGACTATGCCTTTGTGCATTCAGACCATGCACCACTATGGCTGCGGTTATCTTTTCATAAGATGCCAGATGATAGATTGCCACAAAGGCCACATCTAATCATAAACAATAGTTATTTGCAACATGCTGAATTCAAGGCAATGGTTACTAAAGCAGCTCATTGTCTTTCCTCTAGCAGCCATCTTCATGCTGATGATGCCTAGGATTCTTTTATTTCTAAAATCCAAATGGTGATTAGAGCTTATGGCAAGTCTTACATGAAGACTCTGAGGGAAACCATTGCTCAGGCCAAGTCTACTTGTCAAGACCTCACTGAACTCAGTCATCATCGTTCGTTGTCCATGCATGAGCAAACCACACTATGTCAGGCCAGACATTGTCTTAAACTAAATGATCACAGGAAACTGGCAAAATGGGAGACTAGAGCAAGACAAAGAGCCTTCACAGATAAAGGTTGCTCTTCCAAAGAATTTTTCAAGAGTTTACATTAGAGGAGAATGAAAACAGAAATTTGCAGAGTGCTTATGCCCGATGGATCATGGACTACTTCACGGTCACAGCTTGCCTCTGTTTGTGTGCATCACTTCTCTCAGCAATTTGGCTCTGCAGCTCCTCCCTCGCAACAGGTTTTGCTTGCACGAAATTTACTGTTGCAAAATGTTTCTCCAATCATTTCCCCTACTCAAGCTTTGGAATTGGAGGAACCCTTTACCGAGAGGGAACTGTCAGATGCGATCAAATCATGTGGCAGATGGAAATCCCCCGGATGGGATGGTTTAACAGTCGAGTTTTTTCTAGCATACTGGCCTATTTTGAAGCATCCATTACTATATATGGTGAATGTTGCGTGGCAAAATCAGAAAATGCCAGACACATGGAAGAGAGGTCTTGTTAAACTCCTTCCTAAAAAACAAATTTGTGAGTCTTTGGCAGACTGGAGACCTATCACTCTTATGCCCGTAATTTACAAAGTCACTACCAAAATGATTGTTGATCGGCTAAAGGGGTTTTTACATGATGGGTTGCATCCTGCGCAATATGGCTTTGTCCCGCGTAGGCATATCACAGATAACATTGCTAATGCCTACATTGGAATTGAATATGCCAAATACACACAGCAGGATGTTTTGTTATTGCAAGTTGATATTGCTAAAGCTTTTGATACATTTTAGTGGGATTTCATTTCATTGACTATGCAGGCTTTGGGTTTTGGCACAAAAATGCAGCAACTCATCAATTGGCTATATCAAGATAGTGAAGCTGCCTGCATACTTTCACGAGATATTTCTCCATCCTGGACTCTTACTTGCTCTGTCAGACAAGGATGTCCACTGAGTGCTTTACTTTTTGCCGTAGCCACTCATCCACTGCTTCAATATCTGGATCACCTCTTGGACACTGACCAGCTGCACGGTTTGGAGATTCTTGGCAGTCGCAGCATGATTGCTCAGGCATATGCTGATGATTCATTCTTTACTCCAAAAAATACTCGAGCTGATCTGTCCATGATTATGCATGCTCTTTCTACATATGGATTGGCTGCTGGCCTTCGGGTAAATTTTCAAAAATCAAAATTACTGCCTTTACATGCACAGGAATGGCACAACCTTCTGTGGCCTGGGGAAATTGTCCCCGCTTCTCAATTCATTCGACATCTTGGTTATCCTCTAGGCTAGGGACTCACCCGTTCACAACAAACTGATTAGGTGCTAGTAAAGTTAAGGGCAAAACTTGAATATTGGAAGCTTGCAACTTGGCCATTACATGTTCATCTGCGAATTACACAATCCATTTTGATAGCATACATACAATTTTATCTGCCTCTCACTATGTTCACTAAGGCAGATCTGGTTTCATTTATGTCAGCTATCATGGAAATTTTCTGGCGTTCCAAACATGGCAAGAAAAGTCTCAAATTACTCTCCATGCATCGTCTCTGTTCTCCAAAGATGCACGGGGGTCTGAACATTCTCAATATTCAAATGCATTTACTTGCTCACAGAGGGAAAATGATGATGCAGTTTATACAAGGAGATCAGCCTTGGGCTTTCATGATCCGCTCTCTCTTATTACATCTTCATACATCTGCTTTTGGGAATTGGCAGCCTACTCAGTGGGATTTTTTATTTGGCTCTATCTAAGGCAAGATCAGACGATGCCTTTTGTTTCTTCTCTGCTTCCTGATTGGAAACACATTCTATCCCACTTGGAATGGCAAGGCATGGACTCTCTCAGGCAACTCTTTGAGGGTAGAGAATCTCTTTTGGTCTAAAGTATTCCACCCACCTTCGGCCATACAAGAACCCCGACATTCTTATTTTCTCTCCTTCAAAGGCATTTCATCTGTGGCGGATGTACTTCAGGATGATGGCACAATTCTATCTTTTTCTTTGGCTGCTCGTAAATATGGCTTGGGAGCTCATTATCGTCCTTTATGGCATAAAATTTCAGCAATGCTCCAACCGTACTTGCCGGTACCTCATTTGGAAATTCAGCATCGGCTTGAGAATTGGATTTTACGCTCTCCTTCCTCATATGCCCGTCCTTTGAAGCTCTCACATATCACAGTGTCATCACTGTATAAAGTGTTATTACCTCCACCTTGGATTTCCAACAGAGCAAATACTGTTTGGCATATGGATCGTCCAATGAAGTGGCGGAGAAAAAGGATGCATCTCCTTTGGCATTACAAAGTCCCTCTTCGACAACAGCTTTTCCTATGGCGAGTTCTCCTTGGCATTTTTCCATCTGGACAGTTACTCGCACACAGACATATTGCTTCAACTGTTTGTCACAGATGCCCGCACTCTACTGAATCAGTGTTTCACCTCTTTTGGTCCTGTCCAAATACTTCTGATCTCATTGCTCTCATCAGACAAAGGCTTCGACAGCGATTTCCTACTGTTACTTTTGACAGATTTTTCTGGTTGTTTGGCTTTCATCCACAGAGACAGGGTTTTGATTTATTTTTTGTATGGGTGCGATATTAGACCCTATGGACTTTATGGATGGATAGAAATCATAGAGTCTTTGGTGATCCACAATTTTCATCCTTTCTTTTTTTCAAACGATCTCTGCAACAATCATTCTACGATTGTTTTCAGACTCGTTTGATTGATCAGAATGTGTATACAGCTTATACTGAGATCTTTAGTTGAGTAGTAGCTACTTCCTTTTTTGAAGTAACTATGAATGTAATTATTCTACAGAAATAAAAGATTTCTTCCCACAAAAAAAAAGTGTGTGTGTAACATGAATAAAAGCCACAAGTGAGAGTGAGAGAGAGTGTGTGTGTGTGTAAACTATGTATATGTGTATACATGTCTATGTATATGTATATGTGTATATGTATATACATATCCATACACGTGTGTGTGTGTGTGTGTGTGTGTGTGTTCTTATAGTTGCTAAACTTATATATGAGAGCACACTTCCATCCATATATTTGCTAAACTTCATAAATTAAAGCACGCTTCCATTCTCTCAGTCTGAAGAAACAATTGCCCGGTGCCATACTTTGAAGAAAACAACGCTCAAAAACCCATAATCTTGATAAAGGAGGTCGTGTTCTACTCATATTTTGTATGCTTCAAAGAATAGACTCATATGCATAGCATGTGAGTGAACTGAATTCCCCATCATGGTTGTTTCTATAGTTACCATCACATGCAGCTTTGACACATGACAGTTCACTGAAAAGCTTCGAACTATAAATTCTATTCGTACATAGCATGAAATGAATGCTATGACGGCCATACTTACATCCTCACCATGGAAAGTGGTGCATTTTAAACGCAACTTTCTTATTTGTACATTTTTACAGCCCCCAACATAGTAAACTCCTATCCAAAGCAAGAGGTCTCAACCATAACAAAGCCTCACCATAGAGAGCAGACCTAATCAAATGCAGTCCGTACTATCTCATGGGAGTACAGCTTTTGTAAATGAGAAATCATCCCTAGCTCACAACCTCAAACCTCCACCAAAAAGGAACCTGGTTGGGTTAACTCTCCAATAACATTTAACTATCAAAAGCCTGGGCTGATTCCTAAAACTAGGACCATGAACAGACCAAACATGTCAGCCTGTGTTAGACAAAAGACCACTCACACAGCTTGAACCACATGACTTTGTCGTGCATAGTGTAATTTTATGTTATTTTAACATCCTTACTTACACTGTCTGCGCAGTAAGTTGTCCAGAGGTGTCAAGGATCTGCATGACCTGCCAATTCTTCTTCACTCGAAATATATTCATCTTCACTAACTTCCTCATCACTACTGCCCCCTCCAGGCCTATCTCCCATGTCCTCGGCCTTGGCATATGTTTCGCAATAATCTGGTTATCATCCATTTACAACAGACTATTGGTTGGCATTACAATGGTTTAGTGGTGATTGCCAACCATGATTGAGAATAAAAAATGGTACCTTTCACTTTCTTTTCATACTGTTCCCGATCTCTCATCATTAGTGCTGCTGCCTCTCCGTTTAATGGGTCAGTTGGATTAGGGTACAGGAGCAATTGGGGAAGGAACACTTCAAACACATTCACAAGATCTGCAGAACAAATAACAGCGCTCTTAATCAGTCTTTAATCTTCCTTCCATTCTCTTGTTTTGTGTGCATGTTGGGTCAGTGTTCTCAAGTAGGAATTCGTGCAAGTACTGAAATGGACAAGTCAAATATGCATCATACCAAACATTGGACTCCAAGTCTGATTGATGACATCTAAGCAAACAGAACCTGACCTGCATAAATCACAACAGTGTCAAAGCAGAACTAAAGGAAACTGTCATTCAAAGTTCATGTGCTACATGTTGCCACTTTGTGCACCGCACACAAGACCAAACAACCTGCCTAGAACCTCTTGCATGCATGCGTGTGTCTATGCCTCCACCTCGTGTGCTGTGTAACTAGGTTCATTCATGAACATATATTTGCAAACAGTGTGCACGCATGAGAAGGTGCATTGCCTGCTAGTGCATATGCATCTGTGTGCATTTTCCAAGAGAGTGGTCTTGTGTGCAAAAAGCATGCGGAGGACATCTGAAAGGAAAGCAATCGCCTGGAAAGGCATACATCTCATCTACATTGGGGTGGTAGATTTTGTTCACAAAACCAATAGAAGGAGACTTGTAAGGATAGGCGTCTGGTAGCTCCACACGTACTTTCCAAACGCCATTTTGATATGGACCTGAATAATTAACAGCCGAAGCAGTTAAAATATGCCTTTTACAACGAAGCAAAGTTGTAAGCATGTACGAGAAGAACCACAGGATGATAGCATTCTGGTACGCCTCCTGCTCACGAAGTATGAAACCAATCACCAAAGTTAAGCGGATCCTAGAGTACTCGGGCCTTCCCTTTTCTTCAGCACAGCAGCAGATATACACACTGATTGGTCCAAAACACACAAAAGTATGGGCAGGTTTTAATCGTCCAGCTTTCCAATATAGCAAGAAATTTCTTCGTAGATGTTACAAGTGCAAGCACCTTTTCGTAAGCCAAACGCCTTAAATTCACCGCCGCCCACACATTAACAAGTTACATAACTCAGACAAAAAAACTTCGCATGATGGCAATGGGGTCACGTGTGTAGAGAATTCAGAGACATATAAAGAAGCGAAGTCTCCCTCTGTTTACATTCAAATGCCTTTGCATTGAAAGAGGCATTTACAATGCAATGGCACTCTCTCCTCCGGTTGTTCATCAGAGTTGAGAAAACTGACGCTTCAAACGTCTAACCCCAGTTCAGGAAAACCATCAAAGATGCCACAAATGGCAATGCTAGAAAGCACTCCAATTCGAACACTAACTGCTTCAAAAAAACAATAGAACATACTCTCCGTAGGCCCACGAAATTCGACGAAGAATTCGCTAATTCCATCGTTCACCATTTCTACTTTGTAGTCGCTCATCATCCTACGAGAAGGAACAGGCCTTAGTATGAAAGACAGAAACTTGAGCGACCCAAACAAGGCAACAAGAAGGGAAGGCCGTCATGACAGAAAAGTGAAAGAGATGAAGAAGAGTGAAGGAAATCACAGCTTCATAACGTCCATGTCGCGTCGTTTGCTTGGAGAGGACATTGTGAGGGGGGGAGTACGTACAAGGATCTGCCCTGAGGAGCCCGGTTGTGGCAAAACTAGCAGGGCAGAGGCATGATAGGAAGTGGGCGATTGGGTGAGTGGTTGAGAATGAAGATGGGTGGCTTAAAGTTTGATGAATTTGGCCGAAACGCCCATCCCCGAAGAGAGAGAAGAGTCGCGTGACCCATCCTAACGAGAGGAGAGAGAAGACGGGGAATTTTCTTTCATTTTTGGGCCGTAGAAAATATATTATATTAACAAGCTACTCGTTATTCTTTCATTTTTGGGCCCAAGAAAAGATATTATATTAACAAGCCAGTACAAGTACTCTCGTGCACTTCCCTTAGAGGGATGAGTTGATTTGGGAAGAGAGGGGGAAAGAGAGAGAGAGAGAGAGAAAGGGAAAGAGGGAGGAGTTGATTTGAGGGATGAGTTGATTTGGGAAGAGAGGGAGAGAGAGAGAGAGAGAGAGAGAGAAAGAGGGAGGAGTTGATTTGAGAAGAGGAGAGAGAGAGAGAGAGAGAGAGAGAGAGATCACTCGAATAGAAAGGAGTATCCATATTGGATGAGTCTGGAAACATGGCCTAAAATAATTGGAGGAACACTTTTTAAAAAAAGTGTAAGGAGAGCACTGCTTGCAGAAGAGCAGTGCTAATAAAGAACAAGAGAGTAGAGTGCTTAGAGAGCTTCCCCAAGTCGCCTTATGGCTCTCGAGAAGCACCACTAGCAGGCTCAAAGCTGAGGCCCCATGATGAGACGATGTTGGCTCAACTGTGAGCTTTGGTAATCAAACATCAGCCCAGCTTGAGCTGAAATCAAGATTCCAGCCCAACATTCAAATGATGGATTGGGATTCTGTAGTGCATTTTTTCTTGCTAAAATTGAAAATTTTGGGTTGGGACTTAAGGATACCTTTAATTTTAATGGGACGTAATATACATGTTTTATTTGAAAAATTTTAAGATACAATCCTGGTTGTGTGTATTGTGCACTTGGGGGCCTTAGTAACTTAGGTTCAATGGAGATGGGATGGGAAAGGGATGGTTTAACGTTTGATGAATCCATCCTAGAGAAAGGAGAGAGAAGGCAGGGACAATTGGGGATGGCCTTGGTTTTATCAACGTGCACGCTTGGAGGCTACACCATTGCAAGCTTCAGCATTGAGTTTTGTGCACTTGTGGACTTGGGGAGCCTTACTTACATTCAATGGACATGGGATGGGAAAGCAGTGGCTTAAAGTGTGATGAATTTGGCCAAAAACACCAAACGCCCCATGCATAAAGAGAGAGGAGAGTCACTTGATCCATCCTAGAGAGAGAGAGAAGGCAAGGAAAATTGGGGATGGCCTTGGTTTCATCCACATGCACACTTGGAGACTACACCATTCCAAGCTTAGCATTGAGTTGTGTACACTTGTGCGCTTGCCAGTAGTGCACACAGAAACCAGTTTGTAATGTGTCTTTTTCTACTGAAATTGAGAAATTCGGGTTGAGATTTGAGGTTGCCTTTAATTTTAAGGGACAAAATATACATGTTTCATTTTGAAAATCCTAGTATTTATATAAATTTTGGGAAATTTGAAGACCCGGTCTCAATTAAAGCTTGAGGATTGCCCTTAATATTAAGGGCTTAAATTTCTTTTTCTTTTTAGCATGACTGGGGGGCCTTACTAACTTAGCTTAATAAATTCATTCACTAGGGGAAGAGTAATACTAAATTGAATTTTGATTTAATCTTCAAAGGGGGACATATTGGAGAAACTAAGTGAAAGTCACTTGACCATTGACTAGTGTTAGCCTTTAGAACCTCCAATCGTTATGCTTATATCAACCCAAGAAATGCCTCTAATTCACACTCATGCAAATGACACGTACAAAGTTGGCACTTGTGGTGGTACTATACAATGCAAAAGCTTGGAAGGAAAATTTGATGACCATGGCACTCAAGACATTTATTGGTCAAGTTAGCGGCCATGGAAGGATGGCTTGGTGCTATTAAATGAGTATTTCTTGACCCATAGGTCACCCAAATTCAAAAGAGTTCAAAGATGTCTTAATTTGTGGAGAAGGGAGGAGGGGAGGGGAGTGAAGGAAAGGGAAGGGGGGTTGAAAGAGGAGAGTGAATAATGAGGACTTCCCTCTATTTATGGGGGAGGGGGGGCCCTCCCTCTTATTTATGAGTAATAATTTTAAACCCTTCCCCCCTTTGCATGAAAGTTGAAGTTGTCCATGTAAATTTTAGGTTAACTTTTTAACTCAATTGAATTTCTCCATTGAAAACTAAAAGCCGTTTTAATCAGGTTTTAATCAGGTAAGTCGAAACTATAGATTAGCACACTCATGGAGGAATCAGGTGAGAGCCAATACAAAGGAAGAGAATTTCTTAGCTACCCAAAAGCATAGATAAAGATGCACAAGAGCTCATGAGTGTACATATAGGTTGCTCGTAGAATAAAACATGATTCTCTCTAAGGAATGCCTCCTACACATACTCATGCAAAGCAACAAAATGTGCACTTATGGGGACAATGTACAGTGCAAAAGCGTTCATGGTTGATAGGATGACCAAGGCTCTAAAGACCTCCATTATGAGAATTTTGGATTCCCCGTGGATTAGGCCATTAAGATACCCTTAACCCCCCCCTTCTCTCTCTCTCTCTCTCTCTCTCTCTCTCTCTCTCTCCATGTAACACACCACTTCTACCCTCTCTCCCCCCCCCTACTCTCTTAATCTCAATATGGTTGTCTCTCTCAACATGGACACACATACACATTGGAATGGACAAATCAAGTGCCATAATGCAAACATTATAAACTATACATACAATTTGAATCAAATGAAGATCAATTTGTAGGATCCAAGTTCATATCTCAAGCCATGTACATGTGTTAAACCTTTAGCTTGAGTCCTTTTATGCATAGCAAACCTACCGATAGAAAGGCTTGGGCATTAAAAGAATGGTGGAGGTTGGTATTTGCCTCTCATTGGTGGAGAGACCTCCCTTGGTCCCCACTAGGCTTCCACTTGCCTCCCTCTTGCCCACACCACCACTTCGGTGGGACATTTTCTCACTACCTTAACTTTTGTAAGGACCCTCCTATCCTCCTCCCTCTCTTGGTCCGCCTCAAATACTTCCCTTCAAAAAATCAAAATTCTCCAACAGTGTCCCCACCTACCCAAACATCTCCCAGAGTCCTCAAAAACTATAGCCATTCAGTCTTCCTCCTCTCAACATCATGTTCTCAACCTCTTCCTCCCCTTAGCCTCATCCCCATTCCATCTGCTCCTCTCAACCTCTTCCTCTTTGTTGCTTCCATTCTTTCTACGATGGTGAAGCACTCCCTTTCCCCTAGACCCAAACTATCAATTCAATCTTGTGTGGGTCACATTTTGAAGGACAACAATGATATTTGGATTGATCAAGAGTTTAGGCTAATGTCCTTGTGTGTGTGTGTGTGTGCATGTGTGTAGGTGTAGGCGTACATGTGCGCACAGTGCGTGTGCATGTGTGTGTGTGTGTGCGTGCGTGTGGGAAAGAAAGGAAGAAATATATATTAATGTCCATAGAAGGCCTCGTGAGCCTACATGACAAAGTACAAATAGAAATGGAAACTCATACAATCCTCAAATGGCTAAAGAAAAGGACCTGCTAGGATGCTGCTAGGGCCCTTGTTAAGTGCTATGCTAATCTAAGCTATAGCTATAGATCGCTAAAAAAGCTCAAAAACTCAAACAAAACTAGAACTGAGAGTTCGACTCTGAATCAAAAACCAAAACCCGACATGTAGTAGCCTACTGCAAAGATCCCCCCAAATCTACATTTGTCGAGCAGTCTCACGCTATGGTACATGGTGTGGCCTCCTCAATCTTTATATCCAATGGGCTATGTCAAGGGTGACTCCTTGTATGGGGCGATCACCTCTGACGAGGGCAAAGATAGGTCAAACCTTGATGGTGTATGCCCTAGTCACTCTCTGTGTTGTGTGTGGACTCTACGTCCCGCAGTTGGTAGTATCATGTCGTCTCCCTCCATTGATCCACAATGCATATAGGTCAGCTAGATTCTCCTCCTCCTCCACCCCATTGTGTCCTAGATCCGACTCAAAGTCATAAAATTATGTGACACATCGTTGTGCTCCATACCTCCATACTCTATGATGCTATATCTACCTACTACTCTTTAATCTATCATAATAGTCTATCTCGTGTGCTGTCTCATCTCAATCAAATAAAGCCCAATGTAGACCTGATCCTAGAAATGGATCAGTCTTGTGAGTGGAACAAATTCATGCCCCTTCTGAAAGAGGAAGTGGTATCATCCTCATATCTCGTAGTAGGCTGGTAGACACATAAGAAGTGCTCCTTTGTCCAAAATCTCCCAAGTGTGCATAGCCTGCAAATCTGCCACGCTGCTCTATAGGTATGCTTGCAGCTCTACCTACCTCAATCCCTAGCTGGTGTGATGAAACTTGCATTTTTCTCATGGAAATCCTCAGTGCATGTGAGACTCCGAGTTGTCCTCGACATACTGGGGTCTAATGATGATTCCATCCTCTGATAATCTCAAGAAGTGGTCACGATAGAATTGCACCTTGGTAGGGAGATCCTGGTCCCCCCCCCAAGCCCATTTGTGTGTGTGTGTGTGTGTGTGTGTGTGTGTGTGTGTGTGTGTGTGTGAGAGAGAGAGAGAGAGAGAGAGAGAGATCCTTGGTTCCCCTCTGATAATCTCAAGAGTCAATCATGATAGAATTGCTCCTTGGTAGGGAGATCCTGGTCCCCCCCCCAAGCCCATGAGAGAGAGAGAGAGAGAGAGAGAGAGAAAGAGAGAGAGAGAGAGAGAGAGAGAGAGAGAGAGAGAGAGAGAGAGACAGAGAGACAGAGAGACAGAGAGAGAGACAGAGAGAGAGGGTAGGGGTGGTGTGAGGGAGATAGAGTAGAGGGGGGAATCTCTCTAGACGGTAGGGGTGGTGTGAGGGAGATAGAGTAGAGGGGGGAATCTCTCTCTCTCTCTCTCTCTCTCTATGTGTGTGTGTGTGTGTGTGTGTGTGTGTGTGTGTGTGTGTGTGAGAGAGAGAGAGAGAGAGAGAGAGAGAGAGAGATTGGCACGTTGGCATCTTGCATATTATTGCTTGGTTACTATATAGAGACATATCCTTCTACCAAAGTTGAAACCCAACCCTTGGATAGTCTCACAAGAACATTTCAAGCTTTCCATCCAAACATTGGGGAGTTAATCATTCTCAAGGCAAAGTCCTATCTCCTCAACAAAGTCTAGTGTTTTTTTATTTAATGCCTACCAAGTACCCTAAAGAGAAGGTGCATATGGAAGTTTATCCTCTTCCTCTTCCTAACTTTGATAGTAGTCCAAAATGGATCCATTCTCTATGGATGCATTTAGATTAAAGATGAGACCTGATATTGAAACTTTATTTTAGCTAAAAATCTATGGGTGTGAGTTGTTTCATGCCCTCCATTCCATTTATTTGTTGCTTCAAACCAGTCTTCATCCATAAAAGCAAGACCACGTGGGTATGCAAAGACCTAGTGGAGGAATTTTTTGATAATACCCTATACCCAATGTGAGATTTAGGGAAGGTTTCCAGAAGGGAGACCATTTTAGATGTGTATCTTGTAAGGAAAGTTTAGTAGTAAGGTATCAAGGTTTAGTAGTAAGGTATTAAGTAGTGCATAGTATTTGTTACGTGAGATATGCTTATAGGCATGGGAAAATAATCATGGCACATGGATACCTATGGATTGTGATGTAGTGGATACAACAAAGGTAGAGATACATATGCCAAATGGGGAAATCCAATGTCTTGAGGTCACTGATAGTTGCAGCTTGAAGCACATTCAAGAATACATTGCTATCACCTTTTATGACAGTAACTTTTTATTTACACTATTTAATGGAAATATAGTAAGAAGGCGACTTGAGGAAACATCAATGCTTGATAAATTGGTAAGATTTCTTGTACTTTGGCCATTTATACTTTGATTGAATAAATGGCTCTTTGTACCTTGGGCATTCATATGTTGATTGAATAAATTTATGACGTCATTTGTGAAGTGGAACTAGACAATTTTTGGATCCATGCAATGAGTCTATATTGTCCTTTAGTCTTTTGAAACGTTGATTATTTTGAAAAAGTTTCATGGTAAGATATTCACAAGCCTTTTAGCATCTAATCATGGTGATAATTTTGAAATTTGGTTCTTAAATTTGTGAGGAACAAGATAATTTAGATTATTGCCCAATATTTTATTACCCAAATTGTATAAAACATCTCCTTTGACTTTTTAAGAGTTTTTTAAAGACTCAAGAGTCAACTATATGAAGCACCTAGGGCCTAAGATAGCCTTCATTGCATTCTTCACCTAAACACACCTTCTTCAACTCCAACTCATACCACCTTCCATAGACCTCCAATGCCCACACCCCACGAAGTAGACCACAACTTCATGGCTTCTACTTGTCTTGCAAGTAGAGAGGAGGAATATATTAGAGTCTTGATTGTGAGATAAATGTGATGGCGACAATGCAAAAACATAAGAATGTTTTCAAGGATGTGACAAATTATGTGTGGAGAAAAATTAAACCATACATGATCTATTTATACATGGATAGAGTACAATGGGTGCCTATTAATCTTCTCAAAGATAGTTGCAACAATGATGCCGTCTTTAGACATAGGTTGCATAGAATGTATAAAGTTTTAAGTTTGAAAATTTATGGAAAAATGTAAAAGGAGGAGAAATTAGGTCTTCAAAGGTGTTCTGTAGGAACCAATTTTGTGTCCTTAGGAATGTAATACTATGCAATCATTGTAGCAATCATTGTAGCAATGGAAGACACTCTTGCACCACCATGCATACAAGTAGTGCCAGCTCTGCTTGTAGTAGAGAAAGATAGAGACGTGGAAGACATGTCAATGTGAATGACATAGCCAACCTTGCTCTGGAGTGATCTAATTAAAGTTGGTTTGGGAAGGGAGATGGCATGCATTTGGGGCAGAGTTACTCTTTTCTTCCAATGCAATATTTGGGACAAGGGGAAAAAATAGGTGTGGACTCAGCAATGGGCGTGACTATATGGGGATGTTCAAGAGACTTGTGTGCATCCACCCTACATTTTCACCTCATGGAAAGGAGGATCTCGTATAGTGCAGGGGACTATCAAAGTTTATGTCCATTATTGTGCCTTTAGATACATCCACGCATAGACGTATTTTTATGAGGCAAGATTTAGTGCTCTATACTTTTGGAAAAATATTAATAGGAAGATTTTGTTGGTTGCTTCTATGGGTGCTTTTGCAAGTGTTTATGATGCCACATGAACTATAGACACATTCACACAGTCCACCAACTTAGCACCCTTGAGAAGGGTGATAATAGCAAAGAGTTGAGGAGGAAAAGAAAGACAAACCCTTGTAAAGACAAATCATATTGTTATGGTATATACCTCCAACATTATATATATACATTGAAATCTAATATATGCTTTTCATTGTCTCAAAATGTTGTTAATTTGCATTGCAACAATTAAATAAGATTTTGTGGTCAAATTGTATTTTCTAATGATCTTATTTGATCTAAAGTCATTGTAATCAAGTTGTATGTGGATGATTCAATTTTAAAGGTTTTACAAATGTGTATGTGTCAAGGGGTGGGTAATAGGTTAAAATAGATTTGGCAAGAACTCTTCATGAAACTCTCAGTGGTATCTCCTAGTGGCTACTTGGCATTATATATAGAGGGTGAGTTTAAGAGTGTGTGTATGGCAATGGGGTTAGAGTGGATTACTTGTTGTGTAGAGGTTGTGGATGTGGAAGAATAGTGTGACAGTGATTTTAGTATCCATAGCACGGCATATGGGTTACAATGTGTTTCATGAGCAAGTGTGAACATAGGATAGATAGGTGCATGGGAGGAAGATGGAGAAATGGGTGTGTTGAGGGTAGCAATTATCACTTGTATTGCATCTTGTAGATTATTTAGCAATGAAAAGTTTGGAGGGTCTGGATCTACAAAGGATACAAGAGAACTCTCAATTCTATGGTGAAGATTAATGTTTCTTATAAGATAGTGTGTAATCTACTATTGTATTAGACACATGTGAGAATATCAATTTTATGATTCAATTTTCATTATTGATGCGAGCATTATCAAGAGATCGCTTTATTTTTGTCATTCACAAGATCTTTAAGTGCACTCATTATCAAACGATCACTTACATTGTTGTTGAAGATCTCTAAGTCCATACCACCAACTGTGATTTATTGGAGACATCTTTTTTTTTTCTAAAGGATTTTTAGCAGCATGAATAGGTGTTAAATCCAAAAAAAAAAAAAAATTGAGGCCTAGCCTCATACCTAAAGCTGATAGACTTTTTTTCAAAAATAAATTTAGCATGCTAGAGTATTATAGAATTATTACAACCTTAAAAACTGTACAAAACTATTACAACCAGAACAATTGGTGTTCTAAAGTATTACAACCATAAGAAGTCTTGAGAGATGGGTCACCAAAACTTTGGCCCAAGAGATGGGTTGTCCCTTATCACCTTGCAAGTTGCATGTCTTTGCTCATGATAGTAACCCTCTTGGCATGGATTTCACACAAGTTTGTGTCCTCATAAAGGATACTAGAGCCATTTCACATGCCTCATGTATGGAAAAAGAGTGATTGATGGTATTTGGAGGCGATCCTTGTATGCCTCCATTATTTCCTTCACCAATCAAGCAAGCAAGGTTCTATGCTTTTTAATGCTTTCTTATGTCAAAAAGTACTTTCATTCCTAGCTTTCTATGGCACGTCCCTCTAGGAGGTCCTCACCTCCACCTTTGCTAGGTACTGATTTTCCCTTACCTTTGGGTAAATTGTTTCCCTGAGTTGCTCTTCCTCATCAAAAGTCTAGAGCATCTCTACACCATGGCACTTGCGGTTGTGGTTGTTATAGTCACATCCTTATCTCTTGAGAGTTGTATGGGTTATTTGTCATCTTGCTTCTTGCTATTGTTTGGCCCATTCCTCCATTTGTTATCTTTGTTATTCTAATCATTTTCTTTTTTGTGAGGTTCTTTCTCTCTTGTCTCTAATCCTTATCTTGCTTTTGATTGTCTATGAGGATTCGATTGGTTTCCTTGTTCTATTTGTTCTTGGTGGGTATTTGTGTCTTGCTCCTTGGAAGAGTTTGTTTCTATCTCCTCCTCCTCCTCTTTGGAAGAGTTTATTTCTTGGTCGGTATATGTGTCTTGATCCTTGGAAGATTTTTTTCCTATCTCCTCCTCCTCCTCTTTGAAAGAGTTTGTTTCTTAGTTAGTATGTGTGTCTTGCTCGTTGTTTCTATCTCCTCCTCCTCCTCTTTCTCCTTTCCAATCTCTAAGCATCATATTGTATTCTTCTTTGCTAAGCACGTGCCCCATCCATGAATCCATCGCTCCTTTAGTCTTCTTTGTTCTCAACATTGTGGGATTACATAATGCTAGGGTCATGAGGGATGGGAGATTTGATGGTAAGAAGGTAGGTAATGCTAGGAGAAATTACTTTGGTATCAAGATAACAAAATTGTGTTTACCTATATATAGCTAAATTCATGTAAAGATTCATTATATCCCATTTCTTAAAACTTTTTAATAATTATAGACCCATTTTTTCTTAAAACAAGTATTATGAAATTTATGATGAATGTGTGTGATTATAAACTAAAATGATGTGTCTGTGTGTGTGTGCATGCACGCATGTGGGCATCTCTCTCTCTCTCTCTCTCTCTCTCTCTCTCTCTCTCTCTCTCTCTCTCTCTCTCTCTCTCTCTCTCTCTATCTCTCTCTCTCTCTCTCTCTCTCTCTATATATATATATATATAGAAAGATAGATCTATAGGTAGATGTATATGTATGTATGTGTGTGTGTGTGTGTGTGTGTGTGTGTGTGTGTGTGTGTGTGTATATATATACATCTACCTATCTATCCATCTTTCTATCTATCTATCTATATACACATATGCATATAATGCTAGGTCAACAATTAAAGATTTAAATGCTTTTTTAAAGAAAAGAATAAGTCAATATATCAAAGGTGTCCTTGAAAAACCACTCCAAAAGATAATAAATTTTTCAAAGAGGTTTGGAATAATATCAATGTACATTTTGTTTGGTGATCCAACACTTTTCTAAACTGCTTCTAGCTGCTAACCACCTTTTATGCTTGTGGGAAGCTTGCAAAGGTCTCCATGATTGCCTCATTTTACTTATTTTGTTTTGATGAATTGCTTGGGATAGCTCTATTTGGAAAGCTTTGTCCCTTGCAGTAAAGAACTCAATTATGCCATGATAGAACCACTCAAACATTTCACAAACGGAGTCACTTCCATCAACCCCACCTCCATGTTAGGTTAATGTATGATTCCCCCCATCCATCCACCATGGTTTCAATGAACTCTTTCATGTATATCCGCCTCATCTATAGAAAGCTTTATGAGCAATATCTTTACCATATTGTGTGAATCTTTCCAAGAATATACTCTTAAGGTTCTCATACCATGATTAGATTATAAATTAGTGGTACACTCACATAACTCTTTCCAACAATTTCAATGCATATTTAATCAAAATTTTCCATGATTGGATAGACCTTTGTGCCTTTGGTCTCCCCATGGACATTTATTCAAAAGATTTCTTGATTTTCATTTGATTTGTGTGTCTTTGGATAGCTTCACATTTCCTCCATGTAGACCCATGCTCAATAGAGGAGCTTTGACCCTTGCAATATATGATGCTACTCTCTCTTCTGGTTCATGTTCCATACATATACAATGTACAAGTAATGAGAACTTAATAATGATCCACATCTTGGCATGCAACACACAAAAATGAGCACTTTGTAATAAGAGTTTTAAAATTGGATCCTAGTCCTGGCTCATCACTCCATTGCTCCAATATGTGTGCATGTATGTTGCATTTGCACTCATTCCATTCCAACGTACAACTAAATGTTTTAAAGGCTCCTAACATGTTCCATTCAACTTTAAAGGATCCAAATCCTTCAAGTGGAAGCAACTCTCCTTTGGTTTGGCATCTATGACACTTGGAATCAACATCTATCAAAGACCCATTTTAAGTATGAGTGTGTCTCTTTAGGAATTTCAAATGCATCAAGCCACCAAATGTGACTTTCTGATTGAACGTCTCTAACTTCCTTATTTTTGGCATGTTCAAGTGATTTCTTCATCAAAGTAACACTTATCCTCTCCAACTATGGCCTTTCACAATGTCACACTCATCCAACTTGATAACAAACACTAGCTTTCCTTCAGAATTTGAAAAATTATAAGATTTACACCAATATAAAAGACCTTTAAGAAATTGCAACTCAACTAAAAAAGAGAAATGCCATTTACCCAATGCTTTCATGTTTTAAAACTCTAACATTATAGCTGGTCCTTGTGTACATCCCAAAAGACATTGTTACATTTCTTGTATTCAAAGGTGCTTGGCCCTTGCTTTGTCCCTTGGTAGCTTGTCTCCCTTTCTTTTTGGTGTCTCAACCTTTTGTGTTGTTTGTGCTTCCAACATCATGCTTTTTTATATGTGTTTAAATCTACCTAACAGAGCTTGGACATCAAAATTTGTTTTTTTCCTTGCATTTCTAACATGTATTGTCTTGGAAACAATTGATTCTTTACACCTTGACCTCGAAGTGCATTTACAAAGACATTATTAATAGCTAAGTAGCCTTTTCTACTAATGCCACTAGCATCACATGCATGGCCAACTTTTAAAGGGTCTAGAATGTTCCCTAAATCAACTATAGCCCCTTGCAATATTGCATTTTGCAATGCATGCCAATGACGGTTCAATCATCCTTTACAATAGAAATGAATTCTACCTTCTTCACTACACTCTTTACAGCATAAAATTTGTTAGACGCTTCTTGTCCTATAACCTTCTTTATAAAAAATTTACATGATGATGACATTAAAAAAGTACACAATTACATGGTTGTATGTAATTCATCATAGTTACAAAATAGTTCAAAGATTCATACCGTGTAGCTTGCACCCTCCGCTTCCTTGCTCCACCACCATATGCCAAGCTCTCCATTAGTTGTGCATCCTTGATCTTATGCTTGAAACTGAGAGCAGTTCTTTTTAATTCCTAAATTTTCTAGCTAATGTAGCAAGATATTATCGGAGGGACCAAGTATCTTTCAAATTTTTTGTATTGTCATCAATTAATCTTGTGGTTGCCTCTTGTGACATTTCTTTCACAATTTTAGAATTAGCAAGTTTTTTTTGTTATTGGATTACATGTTCATGGAGATTATGCATTGTCTTTAAGTATTTTAATTTTTCCTTCCATCCTCAACAAGGTAACCTCAGCAAAGTGGGCTTTAACACTAGTATGACCAATATGTTTGCAATAGCCAACTAGTCCTTTAAGGCCATCTCTTATGTATTGAATCAAACTTGTCACATTTTTAACTATAGGAGGATCACTTGTTAAAGGATCCATTGGATAGAGTCCACCAACATCCCCAAGTTGATATGCCTTGTTCTTGATATCATAATTGATGTAATGTTTCTTTGTTGATAGTATTTTGGCCACTATATTGACAAGTTGTAGCACACTTTGGTGTAAATTTAATGTGCAATATGCTCTTTTATGGCTTGTTGGCGTGATCTTGAAATGGAGCCATGAGAGGGTTTCAAAAATAGACTTTGGGACCAAAATTCAAAGGAACAAATATTTTAAATTAACGCAGAATAGGATACAATTAGTGGAAGAAAGAAACGTTTGATATTATAGCATAACAAAATGGTGAGAAAATATTGGATTTAGTGATCAAAAGTGGTTATGGTGAAGAGGAGAAAGGTATATGGGTTGGTCGAAGGTGATTATGGTGAGAAGACGTAGGATTTAGTGGTTGAAAAGTGATTATGTTGCATAGGCATGGCTAGCTTGTTTGGAAGGTAGTCGACTGTCTTAAATGCTTCTTTAATATTTTAAGTCTCATGGTGCATTGCTCTCTAATATGTCTTTGTTTTCTTGCCATAGGATGAGTTCAGTGCCGCCACAAGAAAACGTAGAGACCTTTCAAAAGACATAGATGAGGCAGTTGAAAGATCTAAAAAGTATGTTTGAAAATTGTGGAGGATCTTTTCAAAGAACGAGCCTACAAGTATTTGGCCATAGCAAATCCAACCAGTGGTGATGGATTTTTCCAAATTCTATTCAATTAAAATTGGGATGCAAAAGGCATGGTTGCCATTACAAAGGATAAGCTTTATTCCTTGACTTCAGCAAAGATCACAATCTTTTTTTTTTTTTCCATGAAAAAGACTTCTATTAAGTAAGAACAAAAACCCGCGAGAGCAAGCTCAAGGCGGAATACATCATGAAATCATGAGGATAAATAAAAAATCCCTCAGAGTGAGGTGGAAAAAATCCAAGGCTGAGGCTGAAAGTGCCATCTCAACCCTGTAGTAGATTCAGAGAAGAAAGGAGAATCCTTCCATTCCCTGAAGAAAGAAGCCCTCCTAGCTGAGGCTGCACAGGAGTCCCCCTGCATACCCGTCCAAATGGCCATCAAAGTGTGTACGATGTCTGTCCAGATAGTCCAGATACTAGCCAATGTGTGCGAGGGATGAACCTGATTACCCTGCCGGTCCCTCATAGATTGGAGTTTCTCCAATGCTATCGGTTTCTTGAACTTCAGATTCTCTGATTACTTATGCCATTTCCATTTCATGTTTTATTCAAGTGGGTGTCTAAAAGGTCTGCATTAGACATTTAGACTCATTTTGACATGTTTATGCTTAAATTTAGAAAGAGTATAGCTTCTCAAAAGTAAGCCTTACATTTTGAAATGCCTATACAAGGTTTGCACTAGACAATGAGACTCATTTTGACATGTTTATGATTTGCATGAGAAGCTTTCTCTTGACCATATGCATTTATGTTGAGCATATCGTGCAATTAGAGTACCCTTATCCATGAAGAGTGGGATGATATTCTATAATGGGGGAATGTATCCGTAAGGGAGAGAGACACCATGGGGAAGTCATGCATCGTCCACATCAAGATTGCTTTGTAGTTTAAGTCTCGTGAACGAGGGAGGCTTGCGCAGAGCTCATGTCATGGCATTCATCCCATCGATCAACTGATGGCAAGTGGAGAACTCCCACAAGCCTTAAGGAAGTGTGAAGGGAGAAAGATTGGAGTGAAATGGATAGGAAACCACATGAGCAGAAGATGAGAAAGGTTGAGAGTGTCCCACATCAAGCAAGAGCCCCCTTTTTTTTTTCTCATTATTTGGCATCCCACATGCACCAAATGGCTAAGGACATCTTCCATGTGAGCATATCTGCCAAATATCTCTCAATGGGATGTGACTTTCTCCATAGAAATCTACATCGAATCTCTTAAGTCTAGAGTGGATGTTGTGAAGCATTTTAAAATGCTTGGAAAAGCAACAAATGAACCTGAAAATGGGATTTAGTGTATTTGGGAATAGATGCCAACATTGGATCTATGTTTCCAAAATCTTTAATGATTCATTTGGAAGCCAGTTCTAGGGTTTTCACGAATAGATGCCAATCTAGATAGTAAGTTCCAATTTTCTTGAATGATGCACTTGGAAGCCAAGATTTGACCAAACATTTACCAAATTTGAAGTTTGAGCTCTAGGTTTGATGTCGTAACTTAGATGCCATTTTCATGGTCATTTCATTTCTTTTCCTAAGCACTTTAAAAGGCTTAGCAAACATAAAAATTTTGAATGATGCATTATGAAGTGAACATTTGGCTAAAAATTTCTAGATTTCTGAAGCAACCCATGAATCATTTACTACATGCAACACAAAATCTAGAAGGTGAAAATACTTGTGAAAATGTAGAGACATTGAGAAGCTTGTATTTCATAATCTATGAAAAGGTATATGTCTCAAATTGTGTTGTTCACCACATCTCACCATAAGTAGATATAGGAGTGAGAAGATAAGATGAAGAGAATTTCACCAAAAGTAGCATCACCATGAGCAACTGCCAATCATCATGGAAAAATTCTAGTAGGAGTAGCTAAGGTAAGTCTCAAAATCTGCCATGACAAAAAAAAACTCATGGCTTATTTGGGAGCTTCCTCTCTACTTCCATGCAAGGTGCCCCTTGGATATTTAGTCCATCAACCCCCTTAGCTTGACATTGATAGACTCTAAACACCTAATCATTCATAGTTTTTCTCCAACACCCCCTTAGAATGAGAATGGATATTTTAAAGTTTGAGCGTATGCTACTAATAAATCTACAACTATCTAAAGTAAAGAACACTAAGAAACTTCAAGCAGCTTACCAAATAGCTGCACAAAGCCAAGCATAGATCTCAAAGGAATGCTACTATGAAGAAAGTACACTTGACCTAAAAACAAGACAAGTTCTATGATTGACTCAATCTAACAAAGAATAAAAAAATAGCTTCAACTCTACTGGGCCTTGTTGGCTTTATTACAAAACACTTTATTTGACAAACTAGACTTTAGACAACTTAGAAGGAATATTCTTCATAGTCTTGGACTTTAATTTTGCATAAGCATGTAAAATGTTACAGTTGCATGTGCCAACTCCTTAGTTTCTTAGTCTCCTTGTTCATTTTTTGGTATCTTCTCTTCATTGATAGAAATATTCCTCATGATGCCCAAGCATTCCACAAAATGCACACTTCAGTTCCAATTTCTTTATCTGCTTGGCCTTTCTAGTAGGTGTCTTTGTGAGATAAGCAAGCTCAACATCATAATCATATTCAAACTTCTGTCGACATTCATTATCCAATAGCATTGTAGTCATTTCTTCAAAACTTATATTGGCATTCACCTGCAAAATTTTCACAATGTCACCATAGGTCGGGGAGAGTCTTGAAATAATAACTACATTTGCATCATCATCATCTATATGGACTCCCGGATTCTCAAATTGACACATGATGTCCTTGATCTAGTTTAGATGCTCTCCAAGCATATCTTTGTCTTTCATCTCCAGACTAAAAAATTCCTATTTGAGAAGAATCTTTGAGTTCTTCAAGCTTGCACTAGAAAGCGTTTCAACTTCCAACCAATTGTCGCAAACATATTTTGTAAGATCAAGATGATGGTTATATTTCAGCCCTAATACATGCTCGATCATCCCAAGAGCATGCTCGTTCTTGTTGTCCCATGCAATGACCTTTTGTGGGGACTCGTGAGCTCACTTGCCAGTAGTAGGTATCTTGTCTATTCTAGTATTCACAACCCACATCCCTTTCTCCATGAAGTATAACCTCAGGCTTGGCTTCCATGCAACAAAATTAGAACCCAAGAAAATAACAGCCTTCAAAGTGGCTGACAATTTAGACTTTACTTCCATTGAGCTTGATCTAATAACAATGGATGAAACCATGAACTATTTACTACATGCAACACAAAATCTACTAACTAAAAATACTTGCAAAAAGGTAGAGATATTAAGAAGCTTGTATTTCATAAGCTATGAAAAGGACTATATCTTGAACTATGTTGTTCACCACATCTTTCCATAAGTAGATATAGGACCAAGAATATAAGATGGAAAGACTCTCACCAAAAGTAGTACTGCCACGAGCAACAACCAATTGCCATGGCACGATTCCAGTAGGAGCAGCTAAGGTAATTCCCAAAATCTACCATGACCAAAACAAATGGGTTCAATGGTTTTTGAGATTTGTTGCTAATCTAGTTTGATTTTTTTTAAATTTATGTGACTGATGTACTTGGAATACAGGATTTGGCTACAAATTACTAGAAAGCTCTTGGACCCCCAGATTTTGCTAAGCATTTAAAAAAAACTTAGCAAAGTAAGAAACTAACTCAAAAAATGGGGTCAAGGGATTTTGGGATTACTGCCACTCTAGTTGATGGCTTTTTAAAATTCTTGAAAGATGCACTTGGCAGCCATGAATTAATCTAAAAATTATTAGATTTTATCCCTAGGTAGATTGACAAATTTGAACCTCCATCCCCTAGGCTTGATGCCAAACCCCTAAGCTGGCTTGTATGTGTCATCACCTTTGCCTATAGTCATATGGATTGCTTGCTTCTAGTGTGTGATGATGTGTGTCCTTGCCCTACAATCCACCTAGATATCTTGATGTGCATATATCAACTAATGGTATCTATGCACTTGTAAACTGTGCCCCATATCCCACCCCCCAGCAACATCCCTCATTCACTAATTACTCCCATATTTTGTTAGTATTTTTTAGTAAATTCCTTCCTTTATCTTGTTTGGGTAATCTATGTTAATGAATTTTCTCAAGAATCAACTCACAATGAGTAATTGAGTAATTCCTTCTACAACACGATTGTTTCTTATGTTGCAAGCCTATTGTAAGATGCTCAAAATTGCTATCGATGGAGCCTTATGATGGTAGTGATTATTGAGGCTTCTAATACTTATATGTGTATAATAATTTCCATTTTATAATTATTTTTGATATTATATATTCAATTTTAACTCAAGTGTAGCCGGCGGTGATTCCATGTGTTGTAGGGATCTTGGAGGAATTCTAATGGAGGCTAAAATCCCAAGCATGTGAGAGATTTGCATGCATGATCCTAACACTTTTGTCACAAAAGTGTCCAATAGATTGTTTCTATGTGATTGCAAAAGAATAAAGAAGAAAAGAGGAAAGGAGAGAAGGGGAAAGTGAGGAGGGAAGTGGAAGATAAGGGAAGATGGAAGAGTGAAGGGAGGGGAGTGGCAATCACAAGCCAACACACAATGGAAAGATAGAACTCTCACTCACAAGAGAATGAAGAGAATGAGAGACCTTGTATTCCAAAAGTTTCAACTACACAATGAAGACCAAAGTGAAACTTTTGGCCTTTTATACAATCCAACTTTGGAAGGGAGGGAAAACTAGGCTTGTACTCTCTTTGACCTCTCTCACTCTCTTTTTGCAAGCATTTGGGCCCATATGGCTCCAAGGCCCGCATATAACCTTTCTCACACCCTCCTACTTTCTTCGCTTTATCACTAGAATTACCTGGCATTTGCATGAATTGTTAGCCATTATAGTTAACATGCCACCCTTCCTATTCACAATTCACTTGATTTTGTGTGATCCATAATGTCTATTTTGAGGGCATTGTTTATGATGTGATTCCTGGCAAAGAATCTACGGAAGATTTGGCAAAATGGTTGGAGAGTTTTCAAAAGTGTGTCTTGAACATATCTTTGAAGGTCTAGATGTGGTGACCATGAAGATTTTGGATGAGGAAATAGCGGTCCGGTGTTCATGTTGAACACAAGTTTTGAGTGGAATCCTTTGATGATTCTCCTCTACTACTCTCTCTACTAGCATCGCAAAGGCATATATGTGGGTTTGATTCACCATTTGATGTCGATGGAACAATATGTTCATTGTAAAGCTCCATGTTTCAAGAAGAAAATATGCAATTGAGGCTACAGGCCTGTTTCTGCATTTGTAGTTAGCACTTTAGCGTAGTCTGGCCTCTTGTACCCTCCTCTTGTATTTTGGGGATTAATATCCCTTCTTCATTTTCTAAAGATTCTATAAATGTGCTCAATGAGGGGACACACTTACATTATATCCTTTCTACTGAGGTGGTAGATTTGGAGCTTACCATTCCATCGGTTGACATTTTCTACATCATCAATGGCCTTAAAGGATGTAATGGCATCATACCAAGTATCATGGTTAGGTGTCAACTTGTGCGGCCTCACCTCCTCCTCATGCGGGTTCTCACTTACCTCCTCTTGCCCTTCCTCCTCATATAGACCTTTGACATTTGAGAAGAGCATGCATTTAAGAATTTTGTACCAAGTGTTGGTACCCATGTCTTTTGGACCCTTCGATCCCCGAGCAACTATTGCCGTGTATATGTGGTGGGTGGTGTTGTGGTGTATTATGAGGTGGAGGGTTGTGATGGTTTAATGGTTCCAATGACTGTGGAGGTATGGTCATAATTAGGTGTTGTGTTGGGGTTAGAAGGTGGTGGTGGTTGGGGAGGAGCGTTGAATAGATTCTAGGCCGTGTCAACATCTAATGCACATAGAGACATAGAGCGGTTAGATAACCTACATGGCAATCATAAAACTAGCAAATACTAGTTGGAATCATATTTTGGATAGCTTCTGAGACATTATTATACAAGATAGTTATATCGGTAGGGGGATATCACTCACTATTATTATAAAAAAGATAATTGAATGCAAAGTATGCATCCTCGTGGCCATACACTTGCAAGCATTGTAGTCTTCTTTCTAATATTTTGGTGTTGACATCATTGGAGAAAATGGAGGAATCCTAGGTAGACTCTTATTCACTCCATGAAATTATATACAATGGGGGAGTGTAATGATATCATCATCATCCTTGAGGGCTATGTCCTCATGAAAATATGCCATAATAATTAAGGGATGAGGCTAAACGTTATTTCAATGAAGGAGTGTTTCTAAATCATGGGCATAGTGGTTGCTCAAAATTAATGTCACGCTGTATGGCAACAACAGAGATGATGTGGAAGAAATAGTTCAAAAGGTGTATTCAACTATGAAGAGAGTGAAAAAGACTGAGAATACACATGTGAAATCACTTAGTAGAGACACTCATGGAGGTTTTTGGGGTCTTAGTGAGGAAGAATAGATGCACGAGTTGTCTAGAGACCTTCTTGGAGGCTGATGATCTGCTACTACATATGTTATATGAGCGGGTGGAGCCACTCTATTTACTATTGGGCCTGTTGTGCCACCCTTTCTTCTAAGGCATGCTTCCCCTCCTCTGAGAGGAGTTCATTGTCCTTGGTAGCATCTCCATAGCCCTTTAGAACATGATCATTGAATGGTTAGAATAATGAAAATATGGTTGCCAATTTTCTCCTTTGGGTGTATGCACACATTGAAAATCTCTCTATAGAAATGATATGCCCAGTTTGCTTCCTTTGGCTTATGGAGGTGCACCAATAAATTTGGTAATATCACACTGTGATGCTCAATGTGTTGAATCTGGGCTAGGAAAGTGATCACCCAAGCTACCTTAGCGATTGCTGCATATTTTGAATTAAGGTGATAGGGGCTCAAGGATTACTAGAATTCAAGCGAGGGCATTTGAGCAAGGTGGAAGTTTGAGAAAGGTCTCTTGGTTATTTCTATATTCCATTGCATGATTTATGTTGCAAAAATAGCATGCATTCCTATATTTAATGGTTGATGTCTTCCCCATTAAATATAGAGTAAGCATTGCCCTTCCTTATTTTACTTATATGTTCAATAGAGTGGAAAATCCAATATTGTCAGTGTGTATATTAGACCTTTGCCACTAGAACTTTTGCACACACATAGAGAAGGTGCATTTCATCTAGAATTATTAGTTTCTCTTGGATTACTTGAGGAGGAAGTACAATGAGCCTTTTGAATCCTCTCTTGAAAGGATATGCCTAGCTTAGATCTCGACTCCACTATTCTATTATCGCAATGACTAGGCCAAACATGACTCATTGCTACATGTTTGGTAGGGCACATGGAAACTTTCATCGTTCTCAACCACAAAGCCAACTTTCTGCACAAATGATCCTTTCCATTCTTTTTAATAAAAGCTCTAACAAAAATTCGACAAACATTTTGCCCACTATAGGTAAATGACTAGCACACAAAGGATATTTTGATCTACAATCCATGTAGGGGCTATAGAGGTATTGAAAACCTATATAAAATCTAGTATATTTACCTTGACATTGAGAATTAACGATGTCAAGGTAAATATACTAGATTTTATATAGTTTTTAATACCTCTATACCCCCTAAATGGATTATAAATGTGTGTGTGTGTGTGTGTGTGTGTGTGTGTGTGTGTGTGTGTGTGTGTGTGTGTGTGTGTGTGTGTGTATGTGTGTTGCATGCATTCAAGTATTATCTATGAATTTTTTCTTAATAGAATGTAACCATTTTCTATTGAATTTGTGATTTTTTATCGAAATGATTTTTGTGGCACCCTTTTGTCAATAGTTTATCTTGAACTTACAATGATAGGACTAAGACTAATTTACTTATATAAGAGAGAAAAAAGGAAAATCAGCATTTGAGGAAAAAAGACTACTAAAAAAATCCTCAATCAATAAATTAAAAGAAATATATAGCTACATATATGCTAATAAACCAAATAATTAGGAGGTATGAAAGAAAAACCTTAATGAAATTTAGTTACAACTTGTTTTAAAAAATTTTACTATAAGGAAGAAACTGGGGGGGTTTAGGTTAGCACAAAAGTAAAGTACCTAAATGGTTATAATAAACCAATAATTTACTAAAAATTTAAGCAAGAAGGGAGCAAAAATGTAGAAAAGAGTGTAAGTGTGAAGGCTACAAGAAAAGCTTTACGGGTGACAAAATTTTCAAATAAGACAAGTAAACTAAAAAATTCCTGTAAAATCAAGTTTGAAACTTTATTAGATAATTAAATAAGTAGAAGAGAAAATAAATAAAGATAAAAACAAAGGTTACATAGATAAAAAGAAAACACCTTAAGGGTGAGAAATGACCATAAAAAAGAAAGGTATAAATATATGGGCATTAAGAGCATAATCAAATAAACTTTAGGTAAAGAGTACATTTATGAATAAAGAGAAAAAGAATGAAAGAGTTAAAAGTTATGAAAATCACATTAGCAAAAAGAGAAAAAGCTATTGTTCTATAAGTGCGTAATAAATAGAAAATTACGGATAAAAACTGGTATATATCTATCTACATCTATGAGTAATTAGATCCTGACTTACAAAAAGATAAAGCCACGTGTTGACGTGAACAGAGGTAGTTAATAGGAGAAACCGTGAAGCCCATAAAAGATAGAGCTACTCACAAAGGGAAAACGAACCATTAAAACGAAAACGTAAGCGCAGGGCCTTGAAAGCACTTTTCAAATTAAAAACAAGGAGTGACTGCATCTAACTAGTGTCGAAAATTGATAAAGAACTGCACAAAGATACGTTCACGTAAATAGGAGCTCATGCAGTCGAGTGCACAGCAAGCAAGGGTGGCCAAATATCAAGAGGGCAGAGAAAAAGCTACGGAGACCTCGGCCGGAAACCAACGAGCAAGACTAACCATACAATGAAGCTAAGGAGAGAGCAACCAGAACTGAAGGAGCCACAAAGACAGTAGCGGGAGAAAAGGAGCTAGGATATTGAGCAAAATAAGTAGAAAAGGTCCCAACGGGAAACCGAAATCAGAATGAGTTTCCACCGTGCTCCAGCTACGAACATAAAGAGAGTGGCTGTCATGCATAGCAACCTCCATGCAAACGCGAAGGAAAAGAGAGTAGATGGTGAGTAATAAAACGAAGAGCTGAACAAGGGAGTCTGAGCATGAAGGCAAGGCCAAGAAGAGGTGGCCATGAAGGGTGGGGGAAGACAAGAAAGGAAAAGCGGCATAGCGAGTCGCTGAACCCTGACCATGTAGCTAAAGAAGAAGGGATCCTAAAGACAAGGAGAAGGAAAGCATGGGCGGCCAAGCTTGAGAGCAGGAGGAGCGATGCTGGCTATGTGTAAAGGCACTAAAGGGAACTAAAGTAGCCAAGGTGATGCATCCAGGAGATGAATTGTACTTGAAGAAGAGGAAATGCGAAGTACTACCAGGAGAGGAAACCAAAGCTAGGACAAAGAAAGAAGGTGGCGAATTAGCAGAATAGGGAGCGTAAGCCGACTGAGTGAACGATGCAACCCAAAGGAAAGGTAGAAAGAGAATGGCAAGGCGAGAAGGGCATAGTATCAAGGAAATACCGCTGGGGGATCGAGGCAAAGCAGCTGAGCATGAAGGCGAAGATACACGACTCCTTAAGCACAAGGGCCACCATGCAAATAAATATAGTGACTACAATTGTAACGCTCCACCAAAAGAGAAAAAGTGGTGCCGGTGGGCATTAGGTCTTTCAAAGGGGAAAAGCTAACGGTTAGGATTAGTAAGTGGAGTAGTTTAGTGGTTAGGTTAGGGGGTGAATAATATACTACTAGGGGTTTATTACTCAACAAATTAAAGGCATTTGAGAAAAAAGGGGATTTATGGGGGTTTTGTTGTTTGGATATATATTATATATATAAAAACTATTAAGTCATTCCTACTAACTAAAGGGCTATGGGGGTAAAAAATAACATTGAGAAAGTAATAGATATAAGGAGAAGAAGAGAAGTGGTTGAGTAAAGGAGGCGGTTTTAGTTAGGTTGAAAAAAGGTTTAATTGGGGGGGAAGGGGGCAAAATTATAGATCATAAGAGTTAGAAAAAGAGCATCTAAAATTGTGCCAATGGAATTTATATAATTTGTAAGGGAGAGTGAAATTTTATTCACATAAGTGTGAATGTGTTGGAGAAAAAGGAAGGGGGGGGGGGGGGGATGTGTAATCTATTTGGTAAGGTCTAATGTATAATTAAAAATTCCATATCCTTTCAATAATCTGAATGGTCAATGTGATAGTCTTTTATCTTGACCTTATCTCAAATTTCTCTTTTAGGTCAAATTTGTAAAAAGACGATGTCTGCCCCCCTTTTAAAATCTCATGGGCTTCTCTTTTGGTCATAATATTTCTTTTGTTAATCTTGTGCTTTTCTCATACAGTCTTTAACCATGTGTAGATATTTTTCCATGCACTTAAGAATTTTGTTGGAAACTTGGACTCTATTCATAGGATCAAAAAGATTGACTGGTATAGTACATTCATGTCCATACACAGCTTTGAATTGAGACATTTTAATAGAGGAAAGCCATGAACTATTATATGCAAACTCTACTAAAGGTATTAACTCAGCCCAATGGCTTTTTTTTTCATCCACATACATCCTCAACATGTCCTTCAACACTTGATCGACGATATATATGACTCACCATTAGTTTGAGGGTAACATATGGCACTCATTTTGAGTTCAGTTCCGATAGCATTGAATATTGCTTGCTAAAAGTTAGATGTGAATTTGGAATCCCTTTTAAACATTATGCTCTTAGGCATTCCATGAAGTCAAAATATTTCCTTCACAAATACTTTAGCAACATCAACCGCTCCATCGTCTTCTTCATAGGGATGAAATGAGCCATCTTAGTAAGTCTATCTACCACAACAAAGATTGTATCATATCCTCCACTATCTGATCTCCACTAGAATCACAAGTGATTGTGAAAGGTTTTCCCATTTTTGGAGTTTTCAAAATACAATTCTCAATCAAATTTAATCTTGATTGATTCAAAATCATGTTGACATTTCTCATCCCAAAGAAATTTATTTCCCTTCTTGGTTAAGTTCATAAGAGGGGAAGCAATCTTATAAAATTCTCTTATATGACATCTTTCATAACTTGCTAAGCCAGGAAAACTTTGAACTTGTTTTATAGATTGTCGACTCATCAATTGCTTTCGATTTCTTGGGATCAATATGCACCCCATCATTAGAGAGAACACGGCCCAAATAGTCAATGGGATTCCTCATAAAGAAGAATTTACTTAGAGTGAATAATTAGAGAGCTTCGCTAAAACTTTTCTACGATGAATTTCATACTCTACATTCTTGGAGTTGATCAAGATATCATCAAGAAAGAAAAGAATAAAATAATCTAAATACTCATGAAAAAGTTTTATTCATTAGCATAAATGTGGCAGGAGCATCACTCAAACCAAAAGGTAGGGCCATATACTTGTAATGCCCATGGCTATTGGGACAAATTGATGTAATGGGGTTGTACCAAGGGATACAAGGTCAATGTGAGTTTGTGTGTCACCACATAGTCGTTAGTGTGACTAGGTTAGGTGGTAGAAGGTTCTATTAGATGTGATTGAGAGATTCATGGACCTGATTGTGAGATCAGTGGAGAAATTTGCAGATCTAGATGCTCTACGTATACTGAGCTCACGTATGATGTCATCCTTGGATGTTACCAATGCCTATATATTGGCCATATCTATTATGAATAAACATGCCTTTTATTCATCTTGTTTCCACACCATGTTTGCATTGATGCTCCAACATGTGGTATCAGCCTGCATGAGCCTACTATCCTCACCCACCTTCACCCATTTTCCCCAATTTGAGCCAGACCTTTGGGGAAAATTTTTGGGAGCTACAATCAACCATTCCGTGAGCCCTTGCAATTGGAGCTTCCCCACACTAGGGTAATTGACTGTACTAGTATATGCCTTGAAATTTTACTCCAAGAAGCCACATTCTCAAAAACATTGCCGATTATCTCTATCATTCATTTACCTGTTATATAGGGCATCATTCCAAAATTCCTTCTAGCTGTGGCTGGGCAACAAAGTGAGGAACCTCCAATTCAAGTCAAAGCTCATATACTTTGGTATTCAAAGAGCAGCAGTTGATGAATTTTTTGCCAAATCTATTACTATTATCTTAGTCGACCTGTGTATCTATTCCACCTTTCTTTGCTACTAGATCTTGCCCACAAATCAGGATTTCAATTGCCCTAGAAAGCCCTCTCAAAGCTACTTGCTTCTGGTCGAATTTCATCCTCCATTTTCAATATGTGCCTACAAACCCTTGTTTCATATCTTTGGACTTTGATAGTTGACCAGTCAACATACAGTTGGGCTTTTAATTCTGAAGATCAGTTTACTATATTTTGATCGTGTTTGATCATTTTCATTCAGCCATAAGTCTTTGAAAGTTGAATGTTTGTCTGTTGATATTTAAGTATGGCATATTTTAAAAGTGTATGTATGCAAAGAAATAGTCATCATTTGAGGGGATATTTGTGTTAAGAAGGACTACTTGTAAGAGAGTAGACACCGCCCAACTCAAGGGTAAGACCCTCTCATCTATCCTCATGGTCACTCAAGCCAAAACTAAGATGGATAGCAAAAGGATGCAAATGCTCTCTCAAAGACCAATGAAAAGTTTTGCAATGCTAAGATGAAGGATAAACCACAAATGATTCATGAGCCTCTCCAAAGCATTGGCATTTGGACATCAACTTGGTCTCTTTCATCTACATCAACAGGATGGTCAAGAATATGCACCCTAATGAATATATCATTCTACATTTATGGACTAGACACAATGATAGCATGGAATCAATGCCGAAAAAGGATTGCTATCAAAGGGGGAATCTTGAAAAAATATGAATAGGGGAGAGGAGAAGAGTGGAGATGAGGAGAAAGGGAACAGCAGAGAGCACACCACAAATGACTAACTATACATTAGATTTAGTTGAAAATGTAGAATATATACAAACCCATTTAGGGTTAGGGTTAGGGCATCTAACCTTTTCCTTTATAGCACTCTATATGTGTTAGTGCTATGCACATGTAATCACATGATGTTGAGTGTGGTCTCTCAACACCTTCCCTCAAGATCAACATCATGAAGTAGGCCTTTCCTCAAGATGATGATTCTGGGGAATCAAAGAAGGATTGAACATTACATTCCATCACATCCCTTTAATGGGAATGTCCTTCCTCTGCATCAAACCACAAGCTTGTTGGTGTTTCTCAAAAAGCTCTTTACCGAGTGGTATGGTAAATATGTGTCCAACATTCTCTTTGTTATCACAATGCTATAGTGTGATGTCACCAAGTAACACTCTTTCTCTGATGAAGTGCTCTCTGACATCAATGTGCTTTGTCTAGGAGTGATATACTAGATTATTCCCCAATGCTTGATCTAATTCATTATCACAGTATATTGTTGTTGGCTTTGATTCATCAAAGTAATCTATTTTTGACAATAGTCTTCTAAGACATATAGCCTCACATGCACCTGTATTGTGTGCTCTATATTCTGCTTCAGTCCTCATTGAAGACAAAGAAACAGTTAGTTGTTTGTTTGACAACCATGATATAACACCTTGGCAAAGGAAAATTTATGCATACCCCTGTGTCGACCTCCTAGTCTCATGATCTCCGGCATAGTCACTATCATAGTATCCATGCAACCTTAGATGAACTCCTTTGTATTCTATCTCAAACTATCTTGTACCTCTGATGTATCTCAAGACTCTTTTGGCTACATTCTAGTGAGACTATTTTGGATTTGCCATAAACTGTGCAAGTGAGCTTACTGCATAATAGATATCTGGCCGTGTGGTAGTCATATATATAAGAGATTCAATGAGTTGCATGTAGTACCTATCATTGACTATAGGCTTTTCTGACTCTTTTGTAAGTTTCAAAATATGTTCCATGGGAGTGGATGCAATCTTGCAATCTACCATATGAAACTTCTTTAGGAGACTGTCACCATATTATTTTAGCTGACTCAAGGTGTCGTCTGAATCTCTCCAGAACTCAATTCCAAGACAATAGTGCATAAGTCCAAGATCTTTCAAGTTGAACTCTGTAGATAAGTCTTGATTCAATTTCTTGATGAAGCTATCCTTGCTTCCTGTCACAATTAGATCATCTATGTACAAAAGTGCAATAGTAATGTCTTCCCCTCAAATTTTGTAGTAGAAAGTATGATATGCATTGGAATTCATGTATCCCAGATCAACAAAATACTTGTCAATTCTGATGTACCGATTTCTCGGTGCTTACTTTAAGCCATAGAGACTTCTCTTAAGATGACAAACCTGATTCTCTTTTCCTTGGCGCTTGTTCAAAATGCTAGCTACAGTACCAAATTTTCATGCCATGTCAGCTTAACCACAATAGATACCACTGTCTACAAAATGGCACAAGAGATATGGACATGTCAATTTCAAGAGCTTGATAGATATCAAGAATTAGAATATGGCAATTGGGATTCTTAAGCTATAGTTTCTTGGAAAATTTTGTGAAGCATGTTGCTTTGGCAAACAAAAGTGAACAAACTTCAACAGAAGTACCTCTCGAGCTAGAGGTATTCTTGATTTGATGCACACAGATGTATGGGGTTATTCCTAGACCCGCAACATCAATGGCTCACTTTACTACTTGACTTTCATTGATGACTACAACAGACATTGTTGGGTCTACTTTCTGAAAGAGAAATCTGAAGTATTTTCCAGATTTCAAGAATTCAAAGCCATGGTAGAAAACCAGACAAGCAAAAAGATCAAATTTATGAGATCAGATAGAGGAGGTGAATACATGTCTTCAACATTCATGAACTTTTGCAGAAGTCACGGCATTCAAAGACAATTCACTTGTGCAAATACTCCTCAGCAGAATGCAAGAGCTAAAAGGAAGAATGGTACTTTAGGAAACAGTGCTAGAGCAATGCTTAGTGAGAAGCATCTTCTGAATTAGTATTGGGTAGAACAATATCCACTACAAACTACTTGCTTAATCGGCTTCCTATGGAACCAATTTAGGGTATGACACCTTATGAAGCATTCGCTAGACACAAGCCACGTATTGGGCATCTTTCCATATTTGGATGCATAGCATATGACCACATACATGATGGTCATCAGCAGAAAATTGGATGCGAAGTCACACAAATGCATCATGGTTAGCTACGGTGAAGAAATCAAAGCATACAAGTTATATGATCCCATCAACTGCAAGGTCATTATCTCCAAAGATGTAATCTTTGATGAGGAATCAGAATGGAAAAACTCAAATACACAAGAGATAGAGGCACTGATTACACAGTCCTCTATAGAAAACACTTATTTCATTAATTTTGGACTAGTCAATGTACAAATTCATTTTAATAGATATGAATGTTGTGTGTGACTCCATATCTACCAGGTTTTAGAGTTTTCAAACTCTCAAAAGGTGTTTATTAATACCGTTATGATATCTTGAAGATTTTAGAGGACTCTTATGGTAAATTAATGTCATGCATGGGCCATACATACATACATACATACATGCATGCATGCATACATACATATATATATATATATATATATCCATACATACATGCATGCATGCATACATATAATTTTAGGTGGATCCTAGCATGGATGTAGGAGACTCAAACTAGCTTGAGCATTCCACGGATTCATGTGCTTGAGGACTACCAACACTTGAACAGTTGAGGAGGCTCAGTCAAGGAGGGTCGAAATAGATAGATATTAGAGAGTCGGCCACAAAGCAACCTGTGATGCAAGGAAAATAGGGAATTTCAAAGGGCAAATTTGAACCTCGAGTCTTCGACTCGCCTATGAGTGGAGTCAATGGACCCTATAGAGCTGACGCTATGACCTCGAGTCTTCGACTCTATGAGTGGAGTCAATGGACCCTATAGAGCTGACGCTGTGTGACATCCTGTTTGGATCCCAACAGGAGAATAGTCTTGTAGATAAAATTCACTGACTTACCACATTAGTGTGGACCTGACTATGTCAGTGGGGTGGATACGACAAAGGCACCCTGCGTTGATCTATCTAGAGCCTCTCGCAATCTGATAGGCTCGCGATCGCATCATCTTGCGATGGACTCCTCCATGTTATAATTCTCATGGATGCATAATATTGATGGAAAATTCTGATAATGGCCATTCCATAATTCTTTGCGGAGTTCACCTATGCCACGTGATATGCTGCCAGCTCATGCAGTCCAAGTCGCTACATTTACTCTGCCATACGTAGTCCTCTCCATTGAATTTCGGAAACAACATTTTTCTTGATGCATTTGTGACTAAAAGACAGGCATGAAAGTAATCTCCCACTCTCTCAATTAAACGTTTTTGCTGGCTTAGTGCCATTGATGCTCGGATTTCTCGCAATACTCTTTTTCTGAGGTCAAATCATCACCCAGTAGGGAGGACTCGTAAACAAAATCATCTACGATGGCAATCACAATTCATGGCGATCATTACACAAGGGTGCATGGATAGTACAGCATCGGGTATGGCCAAATAGACAAACAAATTGCCCATGGACTGGAATAGTAACTGCTCCGTTGCCCTCCGTTGCATCATTGCAAAAAAGCAATTAGCCAAGGATCGAAGGTTTTTCTGACAACGTCATCAATCTAGCTATGGTGGAATAAGCAATCGAGGGAAGGTTGAAATTCTAGGTGGCTGTAGATGGATGTTGGGGTTCACAATCTCGTGGGGGACTAAGCAAGGGAAAGCATGCACGAGAGACTCCATAGGACACTCGGTTGGGATTGTTTTACAAATGTCATCCCATGTGAGGAAAAGTATGTCTCAATAATTCCTATCAACCCACCACAAAAGTCCAGCTCCAAAGTTCTGACCCACAAGAGTACAAGTATATAGTCTAGCTGCAAGTTCCAACCCACAAGACTACAAGTATATGGTTACCTGATAGTGCTCTAAGAGGACATTCCCACGATGCTAACCCCTAAGGTGGAGATTTTCCAAGTTGGATTTATAGGAGAACAACATAGGAGAAAAGATTTACAAAATAATGACAATGGTTCACACTTATATGATTAAACTACTTATGATCAAAGAAACAAGGACAATGGTTCATACATATGTGATCATTGGAAATGCCATGGTATACACAATGTGAAATGTGAACATGTGCATTTGAAGAAAAAGATGAGGAAAACTATGTCTCAATAATTCCTATCCATTGTCCACAAAAGTCCAGCCATGAGAAGGCATTTTTTGTGACCCACAACCTACAAGACTCAAAGTCCCAACTCTTTTGTTGATTCTTCCAAGGTTTGTCCTACCAAGTGCTTCAAGTGGACCGACAAGA
Source organism: Dipteris shenzhenensis (assembly GCF_047967505.1). Classification (NCBI taxonomy): domain Eukaryota; kingdom Viridiplantae; phylum Streptophyta; class Polypodiopsida; order Gleicheniales; family Dipteridaceae; genus Dipteris; species Dipteris shenzhenensis. The sequence continues at coordinate 21,286,787 of NC_141610.1, forward strand.
ATACAAGTATATGCTTACTATCACCACTCACAACAATATCCAACCAAGAGTCCCAACTTGTCAAGTGCTCTAATTGAACATGCACAAGACCAAGATGCATGGAAGGCAAGTGCACTAATTAGACTTGCAAAAGGGCCACATACGTAGAATGCATGTGAAGTAGTTGGATCCTCAAAAGACCAAGGTCCGTAGAAGGTAATTGACGAATTGGACTCACAAGACTTTTGGTGGATCCTTTAATGTTGTGTTCATACAAATTGATATGTGCTTTTCATGGATCTTTCACGAGTTATATCTGATATAAACAATTGCAAATGCGACAAGCTACTTTTGCGAAGGGCCAATACCCACAAATAGCATTTGTGAACATAGAGGCACAAATGGACACGCATTTAAAGAAACAATTACAAGGGTTCACACATATATAGTCATAGGATTTGTCGTGACAAAAACAATGTGAAATGTGAGTGATTACATGTGCATATGAAGAAATAATGACAATGGTTCACACTTACATGATCAAAATTATGATCAACGAGACAAGGACAATGGTTCGCACATATGTGATCATATAGGAAATACACAATGTGAGATGTGACTAGATGTGCAAGGTGAGGAAAAGTATGTCTCAATAGTTCCTATCCACTCACCACAAAGGTCTAGCCCTGAGAAGGCATTTCTTGTGACCCACAACTTACCAAACTCAAAGTCGGACAACTTTTTTTTGGATTTCTTCGAGATTCTTCCAAGGTCTATGCAACCAAGTGCTTCAAGAGGACCCACAAGACCAAGTATATGCTTACTATCACCACTCACAACAAAAGCCAACTAGCTTCTACGTTATCTCACATGTTTTGCAGGCCGGATTTTTCCTAGGATGAACACATATGTTTTCTTCATCATGCTTAAGTGTATGCAGATCTGGGCAAGTACATATGCATGCAGGTTTAAAAGAATCAAGCTTGCCTAAGTATTCATTACAAATGCTTTCTTATTCATGTTGTTTCTTAATTCATTATTCTAACAAGCTTGGTTCCAACTTTGCTCCAAGTAGTTTGTGCATCATACAAAAGGAAACTATTCTATGCTTCTCAAAGCAATGGATTTATTTTGAAGATGAGTACATTAGCTTTAGGCATTGCATTTCATTATCCCACCTTTCCCACATTAGGACTATTTGATTATGGGACAATGTTTTGTGCCGTATTATTGAGCTGTGACTTTTCCATGGTTTGACTTGTCAAGTGCTCTAATCGAACATGCAAAAGACCAAGATTCGTGGAAGGCAAGTGTGCTAATTAGACATGCAAAAGGTTAACATACTTAGAAGACACAAGCACTAGTTGGACCCTCAAAAGACCAAGGTCCATAGAAGGCAAGTGTAGTAACTGAAATCACAATACTTTTTGTGGATCCTTTAATGATTGTATTCATACAAGTTGATCTATGCTTTTAATAATCTTTTAGGAGTTGTATCTACTATAAATAATTGCAAATGCGATAATTTGCTTTAGCGAAGGGGTGAAATCATTGCCAAAACACACAAAGAACATTTGTCAAGATAAAAGCACAAATCAACATGCATTCAAAGAAACAATGATGATGGTTCATACATACATAATCATAGGATATATTGTGATAAAAGAAATGTGAAATGTGATTAAGTGTACATGTGAAGAAATAATGACAATGTTTCACACTTACATGATCAAAACTATGATCAAAGAAACAAGGGTCCAATGGTTCACACATATGTGATCATAGGAAATATCATGATATACAAAATGTGAAATGTGAGTACATGTGCATTTGAAGAGAAAGGTGAGGAAAAATACGTTTCAAAAGTTCCCCAATAGTTCCTATCCCAATTGACTACAAAAGTCTAGCCTTGAGAAGGCATTTTTGTGACCCACAACTTAGACGACCAAGAGTACCGACTTGTTAAGTGCTCTAATTAAACATGCAAAAGCACAAGATTTGCAGAAGGTAAGTGCACTAAATAGACTTTAAAAATGGCAACATACATAGAGGGCATGTGAAGTCGTTGGACCCTCAAAAGACTAAGGTCCATAGAGGGCAATTGCACTAATTGAACTCACAAGAATTTTTGTGGATCCTAACAATGGTTCACACTTACATGATCAAAATTATGATCAAAGAAATAAGAAATTGATTATTCACACACATGTCATCATAGGAAATGTCATGATATACACAATGTTAAATGAGACTACATGTGCATTTGAAGGAAAAGGTGTGGAAAAGTACGTCTCAATAATTCCACTAACCACATATTAGATATGATAGCGCATTTTCTGTAATCCACAACTTACAAGACTCAAGGTCCAAACTCTTTTGTGAATTCTTCCAAGATCTGTGCAACCAAGAGCTCCAAGTGGAGTACAATATATGCTAACTATCACCTGACTCGCAACAAAATCCAACCAAGAGTCCTGCCTTGTCAAGTGCTTCAATTGAACATGCAAAAGATCACGATTCGTGGAAGGCAAGGGCACTAATTATAGTTGCATAAGGGAAACATATGTAGAAGGAATGTGAAGTAGTTGGACCCTCAAAAGACCAGGTCCATAGAAGGCAATTGCGCTAATTTAACTCACAATAATTTTTGTAGGCAAGAAAGTGCATGGAAAAAGAAACAATGCAAAAATATGTGTTAAATAGTGTTGGATTTATTCAAAGATCACACACATGCATGAATTAAATATTTTCTAATTCATTGATTCTAGGGTGAATAAAGACACCAATGTGGCTAAAATTTAATGATTTAAGCCCACCATGTGCTACTCGCATAAGTGTGGATTCCATTTCTATAGTATTCTTTAGTTTTCAACAAATCAAGAAAAAGCTATGGCATGTGCCCTCCAATATACCCTATAGGTTGACTAAATGGGATAGTACAACTTGAGGATTTGCAAGGCAAATGTGTTTCTTGCATTGTATAATGGGAGCAAAGTGAAACCATACCAATGTGTATAATTTGAGTACATCAGATGCCCTTAAACCATATCAAATGTTCTCAATTAGGCATGTCCTTTGGTTGAGGAAAAGATCAAGTAGTGTATTTTTGAATGATTACATGGTTGCATATATATGTAAAATAAAATTTTGATGGTTTTTAAGATTATTGTATTATATATTGTTTAGGGTGCATGCTTCAATGCAACATAGCACTTGTAATGATTTAACAACCCGATTTAAATGTTAATTTCTTAATCTTCAAGTCTAATATTCAAATTGGAAATATGTACTATTGTGTGGAGACCAAACTTTGGGCAATGCATAAGTTATGGGTAAGGCTGCAAGTGACTTATATACATTAAATGTCCTAAACCTATCAAAATATGGCTACACCCAAGCTTGCATTGACCTGAATAGATTTAATTTAGATTCGTATATAGGAATCCACTTACAAATCTCAAAGTGAAATTCAAAAAGTACAAGCTTAGTGTGCTAGATGAGAGGCAATGCTTTTGTCTTACTAGCTATTTTTATTAGGTGCTTATTACTAAAAATTAACCAATGACATGATTATCCAAGATCATAATCGAGAATATTGAAGAAGAATTTGTTGGCACTATCTCCCTATCTCAATCATTCAATGCAATGTTCATCGTCAATTGAAAAAAGATTGCATAGATCGAGAAGGAGAAACACACATTTATGGGTTATGCATAATAAAACAACAAGACTTTGAATAGAATTTCTCCAACAAAGGTCTTAGTATGATATCTGCAAAGATCAATTTCTCAACAAAGATTTTGATGACGTTCAAGCCCATGGATTACACAGAAAACAATGTTGTCATGTTTGTGCTGTATAGGTTGATTGAGTAGAACTAGCTTCAAATGGTAGGACAAATGGACATAGGAAAAATATAAAAAAATTAAGGAACACATACATCCATGTTGAACTCTAGGAAATTGTAAAAATGAATCACAAAAGTCTTTAATGGCTTTGGTAAGATGCCTCTTTGGTGATTTGCTAAGCAAAGATGGACCTTATTTGGTCATTAGAAAGGAGAATGTCTCATAGATAACTAGTGCCAAATCATCACAGTGCTCATCACACCGAGAGAAAAGGATACACGAATAGGTGGTACCTCGTATTGCATGAAAATAGAAAGTTTATGGAGGGACAAGTGAGTGATACAAATACAATGATATAGACCATACAAATGTAGTAGTAGGTTTTATTTGCTTGATCTTAGAACACATCAGGCGTCTCATGGAGAATTCCCATATACTACATATATAACTTCCTACAAACAGTCCTAGTCTTAATGATTTGTTGACACGAGCATGATGACACTGCGATCTCGATTGACTAAGCTCACCATGCCATGTCGTAGCAAGAGATCATTGATATCTAGTAGTTTGATAGGCCCATTCCAAGAACCCAGACATTACATAGCTTATTATATCCATATATGACTTCAACCAATTTGGAATCCAGAACCGCTCTTCGCACCTTTATAAACTCGGCATCAAGGTTTTGTATTATCTCGCACACTCTGAAGATGGACTCTTGTAGGATACAATTGTCATCAATGCATAATATTGATGTTAAATTTTGATAATGGCCATGGCAGAATTCTTTGCGGAAGGAGAGAAGATCATTCGTGGCTATAAAACATAAGCATTAAAGTAATCTCTCACACTCTCAATGAAACGTTTTTGCTGCCTTGGTGGCATTGATGTTCAGATTTCTTGCCATGCATTGAGCAGCGCTTTGGGCATTCTCTCTTGATCTTTTATCTTCCATTTCTTGTGGGAGGAACAAGGCTAGCCTTCACGCAGCAATATCATGAAGTCATAATACTCTCTTTCAAAGGTCAAATCATCATCCAGTAGCAAGGACTCATCAACAAAATCATCTACGATGGCAATCATGGTGATTATCTTACATACGAGCAATATCTTATGCTACACAGCATCGGGTATTGCCAAACAGACAAACAAACTGCCCATGGACTAGATCAGCAACTGCTCCATTGCTTGGTCTCATAGCTGCGAGAAAGAAATCAGCCAAGGGTCAAAGGTCCTCCTGATAGCAATCTAGCTATTATAAAACAAGAAATCAGGGGAAGGTAGAAGTTCTAGGCGGCTGCAAGGTGGGGAGGAATTTTGAACGCATTCTGACGACGAACTGGATTGGGGTTAACAATCTCGTTGGGGCTAGCTTGAAGCAAATTATTAACAAGAGTAAAGGCTCCATAGTCACTGAAGCAAGTAGGATTGAAAAGGTAGGAATTGGCTGGTTGGTTGCAAGAGCATGGCGCATACTTATATAGATGGCAACCTCACCTCCTATGAGCAATAAACGTTGGATTCACCGAAAGAAAAGTGAGAATGTTGGAGGGAAAATTTGTCTATTATCCACCAGCCACATTCAAGTCCCCAGCCCACGAACCTAGTGAAAATACTTTTTTGTGGAAATTGATCTCTCTGTATGACTCACAAAAGGCCAACGTCCTTAAAACACAAGTGCACTGATTGGGCTCACAAGACCTTTCGAGATCCTTTTATGTTTATATTTGTAAAAATTGGTATATGCTTTTTATGGATCTTTCAAGGGTAGTACTTACATTTGTTTTACGAATGGGGTGAAAGCATTGCCACAACATACGAAGAACAAATCAAAGAGACAATGACAATGGTCCGCATATATATAATCATAGGATACATCGTGACTTGCGCCTTTGCTTCCACAGATCATAATTTGCAGAGATAGATATATATAATGTTGTTTTCTAGTCCACATATATATAATCATAGGATACATCATGACCTGCACCTTTTCTTCCACAGATCATAATTTGCAGAGATAGATATATATAATGTTGTTTTTTGGTCCACATATATATAATCATAGGATACATCATGACCTGCATCTTTTCTTCCATAGATCATAATTTGCAGAGATAGATATATATAATGTTGTGAAAACACCCTTTTTTTAGTCTACTAGGTCAATATCAAGTGGAGGTGATTGGTTTGGGAAAAAAGTCCAAAACAAGAGAAAAACTCCAAAAATTCTGAATACAATGTTTGAGGATGATGATGATGCTGATTCTAACTTTGATGATGATGACCACTTCGCTGCTAGAATAATATACCTCTGCCTCTACTTCTATCTGAAGTTGTGAATGGTTGATCATCAGTTTGACCTTTATGTGCATGAATGGATTGCATCCTAATTTCTTCACTAAGTAAACTGACTAAAGTTCTTATAGTGTCAAAATTTTTCGTTGAATGGCAATACTCTGGACTAGATTCTCTTATCCCTCTCCTAGTCCACCATTCACAATGACTTGAACCATTTCTGATGGATGCATGGTCTCTCCTGCTCTGCTGCTACTGCTGTGCATTGATTGTTATAGTCTTTGATCCTGAGTATGTAAGCATGACCGGTTTCACTACTATTGTAGAAACTCTAGTTGATTTGGTCTCTTAGTGTGAGAATCTTGGAAGTGTTCTTAGACTCGTAGAGAGCTACAAACATATCCCATGATTCTTTCGATGTCTTGATGGTGTTTAGTTGTCCTAGCATGACATCTTGCACATTCTGCTTGATGAGATGATATGAATACTTGTCTTTCTTATCTCATTCTGCCTACTCTTGAGCAATGGTAGGTTCTACTCTCGGGCTGCTCTCGAGCAATGGCAGGATCTACTACAGGTGCTAAAACTGTTGGTGTAGCTAGAGATCTTGCTATTGGTGCTGTGACAATAGGTGGAGTAGAGCTACTGCTAGTTGGATTGTCCAATGGTCTAGGTGTAGATCCATCCACATACTCCCATTTGTCTTGAAGTACAAGAATGGTCTCCATTTGGTATTTCCATGTGTCGTAATTGAAGTTGCCTAGCTTAGCAGATGCCTCTAGATTGAGGTTGCTAGTCATAGTCATGGTGCAAGAAATGTAAAAGTGTCATGAAAATCAACTGCAAAACACTGAGTGTGGCCAGTGAAATCTGAACTGTCGATGAAGGTAGAACTACAAATCTGAATTACAAGCCTTGTGGCAATTGATGCTGGGAATAACCAAGAGGCTTTACATGACTTGAAATGATGTGCACAATGTCGTGAAATGGCCAAATGGGTTTTACAATGACGACATGTGTGTGAAATCAAATCATGTACTATCTCTCGACTGATCAATTGGTCAATGCCTCAGAACACTCTGAGAATGTCAGGCTTCAGGAAATGTGATGATATGAAACCATATGTGATGTAGGGACTAACTCAAAGTAGGAGGTAGTTGGGAATTTTGGGCATGGTTTAGATTGGCAACTTCTCTTTTGGAGATAGATTTTTCTTAAGCATACTTTTGGAGATAGATTTTGTGCTCTCTTTTTATGGAGGATGGATTTCTTCGACAACAAGTTCATGAAGAGCACTAAAGATGGACTGAAGCATTTGTAAAAAATGGTATACCATTCAATATCATGAGAGATGAGATGTTTCGTAATGCATTGAAGTCATGTGCTAGATCGGGATTTGTTTTGCCAGATTATAATAAAATGTGTACATATCATCTTGATAGAGTTAAACAAACTGTGGTGGACTGCTTGAAAAAAAAGATATTGTATTTTATTCCTATATATGGGTGCACTCTTACTTTTGATGGATGGACTAGCAAACAAGCCAGACCCTTGATAAATGTAATGTGCATTACTCCCAAGGGAACAATGTTTTTGGAGAGTATTGATACATCTCTAAAAGAAAAAACTTCAGCATATATTGTAAAAATATACGAAAGAGCAATTCATAAAGTTGGTGGCAGTGAAAATGTTATTGCATTAGTAATAGATAGCGCATTGGATTACAAGACCGTGGGTGAGATGGTCATGGCAAAGTATCCCACTCTGACATGGGTGCCATGTGGTGCTCATACTCTCAACTTATTGTTGAAGGATATTGGACAATTGCCATTTGTGCAACCAGTGCTACAAGATGCTAATATCGTAGTGAGTTTTATAAAGAGCCATCAATGCTTGCATGCAGTATTCAGAGAGCACTCTGTGAAGCAACTAAGGCAATTTTGTCAAACTAGATTTGCCACTTCTTTTCTACTTCTTGCTAGATTGTTGGAAGTGCATCAAGATTTAGTCGAGACTGTTGTTGATAGATGATGGGTGAATTGGCTCGAGAAAAAGATGCAGTATGCAATACCAGGCAGTAAATGTGTACATCTTGTACAATCATCATTATTTTGGAAAATTCTAGAAAGAATAAAAGAAGGTGTGGAGCCATTTGTGTTAAGGATGGTCGATTCTGATGCCTTTGTTATGGGTAAAGTGTATTGGAAGATGTCAGAAGCAATATGAGAGGTTAAAGAATGCATGTGCTTTGCACTTAGGAAAAAGCAACAAGTGGTATATTTGGCCGATAAGAGATGGAAGCAAATGCACACTCCTTTGCATGGAGTTGCATTTGCAATACATCCACAACATCAAATGCATGCTCAATCACAGAATCCAGAAGTCTTTCGAGAGGTTTGTAAGAACTTGCTTCTAGGAGATCAAGGCAAATTGGCCTACCAACAACGAGTGAGCTATATGAATCACGAAGGCTCTTTTGGAGATCCCTGGAATCTTGATGCTATTAAGACTACTATTGCACCTACTTGGTGGAAGGAATATGGTGGAGAGAAATTGGAGTTGCAACATGTTGTAACTCGTGTGCTCTCTATTGGATGCATCATCAAGTGAAAGTGAGCAAAATTGGAGTGCAAATGATTTTATTCATTCTAAGAGACACAATCGTTTAAAGCCATCAAGAGCTGCAAATTTAGTATTTTGCTTTGGGAACCTACTACGATTGTTGAAAGGGTTTAATGTTGCGGCTAGGGCAAAAAGTGAAGCTACTGTAATGAGAATTGCTAGACAACGATTGACTATAGAATTAGTTGCAGAGCGTGCATTCAGCGAAGAAGAAGACAAGCTTGAGGTACTCAGTGACAATAGTGAAGTCAAAGAGATAGATGATATTGTACCTACCTATAGTAGGGGAATTGTCATGACTTGACAATCTAATGTTGCATTACATCAGAGTTGAGAGTGGCTTGTAGTTATGTAGATAAAACTACGTAAGAATCTTTTGAGTATAAATGCCTTATGGAGCATGATACCTAGATCTTGTCTTTATGTTTTTATCCCAAGAAAATAACAAAGTTCTTGTACATTCTTCATGCCAAACTTGATGTGAGTTGGCCTTTGACTTGTAAAATGATGCATCTATTTGAACATGTGATGATCAAATAATTAACAATAAAAAAATATACAAATCTTGTTGTAAGTCATCTTTTTTACATAAAGTGATGGGTCCAAGCCCAATGGTTGAAAACCTAGAGCAAGAAAATGACTTTGAATCTTAAATTAAGTGATATTGCCAACTTGCAAACCTTATTTTCCATTCCTTTGATGATACACCCTATGAGACTCATCTAGGACTACATTGAGAAAATCATTGTTAATATCAATTTGATGGATTGGCTAATCAAAGTGTGATGCAAGAGAAATTATTGTAAGAAAATAGTACGCAGCGGAAGATAACAACAAAACGCAAGTACACGATGGAAAGCTGGAGAGAATACAAAAATTCTGATATACCAAACTGCTGATACAACTGATGGTTGGCTGTCCACCCGTGCGCTCTACAGACAGAGCTTCGATGGTGATCTAGACAGATGCTGGACGGAGGACTATGAGCGTGAAGAACTGGTGATCTGATGATAGGGGGTGGCCACTTATATAGTGTAAGTGGTTGACGGTCGGCCGTGTAATAGGCAGCCGGCCTAATAGACAGTCGGCCTGGAAGACCAGCCGACCCTTCAGAAAACATGCCGGCGGGCAGATGAAGGATCGCGCATAGGTCATACCGTCAGGCCTTGCCCCTGCCGCTGGGGGCTTTGCCCCCAGACCCCCACCGGGGGCCTGCGCCCCCCGGACCCCCTGTTATCGAGGGGGCGATAGCCCCCCCGAACCCCCCCTTTTTGCATACGAGTATCTACTCTTGGCTCCTAAGCCGTCTCATAACCATCTGGTCTACTCTAAGACCCCTTCCAGTGTCTAAACTGGGGATCCCTCCCAATATCCGATACCCATCATGGCTTCTCCTCATATGGGGGCCTTACAACATTGGGTACACAGAATATTGGTGGGTTACATGAGAGGTGGACATTTGAGCTAACTCTAACAATTATAGTTTTGAATATTGTCTTTTTTGCATCATTTTTTGTACTAATATGTATTTGTACTTAGCATATTTTGCCAACTTTTTCTACAAAGGTGATGGCACCCCTCCGCTTGAAGTTATCACCTAGCCTGCATAGGGACCTTGAGATCATGAATTCCTCCTTGGCATTCACTCGCAAGTAGGAAGACTAGAAATGGAGAATATTTGATCTCAAATGATAAATAGACAAGCAATTGTGGCTTCTAGATCTTCACTTTACAAAAAGTCATTTTGTCCTCTTTGTGATATGGAGGAAAACACGTTGCGAGATTTGCATTCCTATATATTGGAGTGTCTGTCAAGATCATGACATATTGTTTGTCTTTGAGTACATATTAGCTAAGAGATTTACATTCCTATATATTTAAGTGTATGTGAAGATCATGACATATTGTTTGTCTTTGTAAAATTTTAAATGTAAGAAAATGCAGGTAGCAACACACATTTGAATTTGTTCAATTTTGCATAATCTTGGGACAAGGAAGGTTTAGATAGTAAGCATGCCCAAATTCATTTACATACTTTACCTTGATTCATTGAGTAGGACGATTCCATGTGGCTTCCTACTTGTTTTTCATAGGTAGTTTGGTTGTCTTTTGTTTTTCCTTTTGACATATAAAATACTGTGAAGTCAGCAAAACCATGACATCATCTTAGGAATAATTTTATGATACTATAGGGCTCTACAATTCTATACAAAGCATGATACAGATCCAAGAACTCTCAAGTGCATGAGTAATACATGTATTGAAATGCCTACTTTTCTAAAGGTATGTTGTCTTGTATTTTGATTCTAGACAATAGTCTTTTTTTAGCCACTTTATGTAGGTTGTTTTCAAGCTATGAGCTAGACGGTAATAAAATTGTGTATTTCATTCTTAAAGGTTCCTCACAACAACCCAAAGCAGTTGAGCTTATCTATTGAGTTGAGAAAATGAAAGGCTCTATAAGAAAGCTCACAAGAATTGATGTAAAAGATTTGTAAGTACAAACGGAATACTCTTATTGAGCATGAAATCATTTAATTATGGATACTCTATTGTTCTATCTTAACCATTGAATTTTATGTATGTAGACTTTAAACTAGTTCTTGCATATCATATCACAAATGTTCTTGCATACATGGGCTACTCATCGAATAGCTAAAAAGACTTTGTATATCATCATGTAAGTCTCTCAATGCATGAGAGAGAGCTGAGATTGTGGACATATTTCCCTATCTTCCTCATCTCTATTCTCCAAACAGACCTCCAAACAGACATTGAGGTCCAAATCCAAGCTAGGATCAAGGTTGTGTGATGAAATATCTTGCATACCACTAGGAAATACAATTGAGCTTGACTCATCTCCTTGTGATTTTCTTTGAAGATAATGCAACAGATATGTTTAATTGAAACACATCCTTCCTTGGATGCCCCCTTTTTGGATGAAAAAGCCATATACAAAGTGGAAATTCTTGCTCTCATTCTCTCTCACCTCAGTTAAGAGGAAATTCTTGCATGATAGTAGTCGGTTTAAAAGAAGCAAACCCATCCATCTATTCTTGTGCCCTTAGAATTTCAAGATGTTATCTAAACGAAAGATATCATGTCAAGCAATTTCATAGAGAGAAATTCTAAGGGCGTAAGAATAGATGGATGGGTTTAAAAGAAGCAAACCCATCCATCTATTCTTGTGCCCTTAGAATTTCAAGATGTTATCTAAACGAAAGATATCATGTCAAGCAATTTCATAGAGAGAAATTGTAGATCTTTGATTATACTAGCCCCCAACAAAATGAGAGAATAGTAGATTAAAGAATTTGTAACTTTAATTTTTATGAAGTCCACAATACAAGGCCATATAGCTTTGAATTTTGGAGTCTACTTGAACAGTTTGTAGACCTAGATTGAAAATGCCTTTCAATGCAAATCTTCCTCCTCCCTCTACTTTCCCTCCAACTAGATTATGTGGTGCCATTAATGAAAAACCAAAACTAGCAGGCGTTAACATAGGGTTCAACCCATCATTGCCAATAATCAAAATTAGCAAGAATCGTGATGGACAGGACTTGACCCATCACTACCACTAATCAATGATCAAAATTAGCATAGAAAAACATCTTGGGTGTATAGAAGCCTTTGTGTGTGTGCATGCTTAAAGAGATAGCAGGTTGCATCTTATCTTCTGATATAGCTGCTGCTGCTAATTCAACAAATCCTACACAAACACAAAGTGTATATTTGCATGGAACACAGAAACATTGGCCAGTCTATTTTAAAAAAATTTGAACTCGTGCTTGGCAATACCTTCGAGTTGTTTCTCTCACAAAAAGCAGTAGCAACGATGGCATGTATCCATTCTACCTATTCGCCTCAGCACACCTCCTATCCTTCTATTAGGTATGTTCTGTAGCTTTCCTCTTAGCTAGATTCTTGTTTCATCTATTGTTGGCTCAGGAGGAAAATCCAAGTGCTATGCAACCTCAATGCAAGGCCATGCTGTGAGATGACGTTCTACACCTATTCTAGGTCTCTCCTATGCTCAAACTACTCTTTGAGACTATCTAAGGAGATTGTTGCCTACTAAGAACTACCAAGAATCTTTGCTTTGGAGACTGAAATGCAATGAGACATAGAGAACAAGCAAGTCGTTTGCCCAAAAAACCCATCTACCAAGAGCCTAAAGCCCCAAAATGGAAAAAGTGAAGGTGATGTGACGAACAAACTCATGCCATCGAAGAGGTGGTGATAGGAAGGAGAAAAGAGGGGAAACCAAATAACTGAGAGTGCAATGCAAGTTTTAGAAGGTTGGTACTGGAAGGAAACTAGCTTACCAAAAGGGCACCGCTGCTACCCATCAAGATCATGGAATTGAAATTGATAAAGAAAAAGAGCAAGGCTCAAGGTGCGAGGATGGAGTATCTTGGTAGTCTTGTGAATGCCACTGAAGAGGACCTTGACTCTTGATCTTTTTTGGAATTACAAATCTTGGCGAGAGCCCACAAATTTTGCAATTATAATCTAATTAGTAATGCCATATTATTATTTATATATTATAGTAGGATTATCAGATGATATATGTTTATTGATATCCATCTATTTAGTCAAATATTAAATTATTTTTTAAAACTTACCTTTATGTTGCAAGGCAATTTTTAAAATGCATTTCTTTGAGAAGGGCAATTTTTTTAAACTAACCTATAAAGATGGTTTTACTTTTGCCACCAAATCTTTCAAAGGACTAGTACCAAGTCATCTTGATTCTATGACGAGCAATATCCTTTCTGAGACTACTTACCTTCATTACACTTAATGGCCAAGATACAAGATTTTGCCAGCAAGTGTGGATCATACAAAGCTAGCTAAGTTTAGATCAAAGAATTTGAGCAGTGGGGCTTTTTTTAAGCATTGATTGGCCTCTCGAAGCAGAGAATCTGATTCCAATTTCAAAGGGGACCAAAACACAAGGGAAGCACAAAACAATTGATTTCAAAAGATACCAATATGCAAAAAACTTCATACTTGGAAGAGAAGCTAGGAAATGATATTGATAGGGTTCCTCCCTCCATGAAGCGTGGAGCTCAAGAGATGATGTTGGATAGAAGATAATGTTAACACAGTGTGGAAGATTTTGCCACAAAATCTCTCAGATGATGTTGATAGTAAGTGAGGATCGAGTGTGAGACTATGAAAAGCACATTAGAGAAGATCTTGGGAGGGAAAAGGCACTTGGTTCAAGATTTTGGGACGCAAAATCCTCCACACACAAAAAATCCCCTTGTCATGTCACCACCATTCTAGGGGGGGGAAGAAGGGGGGGTCAATCCCTAAAAAAGATCTAAGTACAAAAAAGGCCAACTCGAATGGGCACCAATCCATGGCCTACATTGCAAGCAACAGATGAAAAAAACCTAAATGGGAGGACACTTTGGTTTTGCCAACATTCTTCAACCCACCTTTGACAAGATTGAAAATGATTGAATCTTTATGGCCCACTTTCACACTATTAAAGACACGATTTGGTTTCTCACATGCCAGATCACACTTAGAAACGCCATGTAGAGATATGGTGAGAGCAAGCAGTTAAGGTTGAAGCAAGACCTGAGACATCACCTAAGATCACCACCATCCAGCTAGACACAAGGTAAAAATGGTCCATAAGCCCTCAAGCCACATTTCCCTTCCCATATCAATTTTTTAATGATGGTTGTGGTTGAATCAAACCAAGATGGCAAGTAGGGATTTCTAAATATTCATTTATCCTTATCTATAGTTTAGTGGTGCCACAAAACCTTCTTTTGTGAATAAAAATGATAGGCCATTTGTATTCCTCAAGTTTATAATTATTGTTGTGCTACAATCTTTGTTTTTGTCCATGTATGGTATGAGAGTGTTCGACTTGCAAGGCATACAACCCTCACCAAATTTTCAAAAATGTTTCTTGTGCACATCCTTGTATGCACAAATGGAGATTTATGTACATCTATGTGAAGCATAATGCATTTATTCTTGCTAGCATTTTTCATGCAGCTTGTTGCTATTCTCAAAATGTGTTAGCCTTTGTGGTTGTGGAGATTGGTTCTTTGACCACCCATACTTGTTTTCTTGCTAAGCCTTGTGGATAGTAACCTACCTCAACATGAAGTTATTAGGATATACTCAAGTCTTCTTGTGCATAATTATGTCTATACTGTAATGCTAGATGGGATGAAATTTGATATTTTATCCCATGGACCATGTTCTTTAACATGTTTCTTGGACATCCTTTGCATTACATGGTCTAAGTATCATTGCATGAATATACAAACATATCATATCATAACAATTATGTGCATTTGTTCAACCATTTACGTGCAAGTAACCTTTTACTTATTTTGAGGGTATATTAAAAGGTTGGGTTGTTTCTTGCATTATGCATAAATAGCTAATACATAATAGGATACTAAACCATTGGCCACTATGATTCACTTATCTTAGCCCTTATTGTAATGTTGAGTGGAGAGACTTAAGTGATCAAGCATAAGTCTATTAAATGAGGATATGAATTGATCCTTTCATAGGCCAGGTTCATTACCTTGCCAATGTAGACAAATGGAGGCAGTATATCTGTAATTAGCCTTACCTCTATTCTTATGAGCTTGATTATCTTGTCTTTTCTTTCTGTTAGATCTCTTTTTTCTCTATCCTACAAATTCCATTACTTTTTCAAATATTGGGACAATTTGTTTCCCTATTTACAAACTTTTACAAGGTATCTTATTATCTTCTTGCTAGATCCAAAGAGATGCTAGATTCTTCAACTCATGGAAAACCACAATCAACTCAGCATTCCACTCAAACTTAGTATCTTTCGTTGTTGTCAACTCATACAAAGGTTCCATAATCCTGGCAAAGTCTTTGATGAACCTTCAACAGAAACTAATAATCTGACAAAGAATTATAACTGAGTTAGATTCTGCGGCTTAGGCATCTAATGTATAGCTTTGATCTTACCTGGATCAGTTCTTATGCCATCTTTAGAGATTACATAGTCGAGTAGTATTTCGATGCAGACACAAAAGACACTCTTACCAAATTTCAATGATAATCCCGCTTGTTTGCATCTTAGAAAAACCTTCTCTAGCTACCCGATATTATCTATATCTACGGAATAGACACAAAATTCATCAAGATAAATGGCAATGAACTCAGTGAGTTAATCTTGGAAAGTTTCAACCATAAACTTCTAGAAGGTTGATGGAGCATTCCTCAATCCAAAGGCATAACTTTGCACCCCATTTTGTGATAAAGGCAGTCTTGGACTGATCTTCTAGAGCCACTATGATTTGGTTATAGCACTGTAACCATCTATGAATGAGTCATGTCCAGCAACTTGATCCAAAATTCCATCAATAAAGAGTATAAACCGATCTGTCTATGCACAAACTCAAAGTTTGCCATTTTTCTTAGGCACAACCACAATAGGAAAGGGCCAATCACTATTATCAATGGCATAAATGCACTTGAGTTGCTCGGAAGAAAGATTGGCACTTACCACTACCGTAGCAGGATGATCTTGTGTTTCGAGGTTCAGTTCTTGTGTTGACTCTAGAACATATTGTTGAGTACCAAGTCAAGTGATAGTCACTGGCACCTCAGCAATCTCTCATACCCCTTCAATATCCTCAGTAAAGTTACTCGAAAAAATATCTTTTCGCTTAACAATTTGCTCGCCCTTCAATGTCCATTTGATGTCTCGTGCAGCCACTTGGAAAATGTCTATCTCAACTGTAGGCAAGATCTGTAACTCCATCAATTGTGACTTGACATTCTAAGGAAATGGATCTGTTCTCTCTAGATTCCTTGGTCGACAACAACTTGGAACCTTCCAAGGGTTGTCAATATACACACATCTTGACTCTATGTTTTGATGATCGTCCCTTTTGATCCCTAGTCCATGGAGTACTTTTGCACTCTTTAGTTAAGGTCTTCCCAGTAGAATTGGGTGATGTTCCATGGAAATCACAATGAAACTAGATGTATAATAGATACCGCCTATAGAAATGATAACATACCTTTGGGGTCAACTCATTGTTGATCTGTCGTGCACACTCAAAAAGGTGATTGCTTATATGACTTGAACTTCAGTCTCTGAGCAATCACTTCAGAAATGATATTCACTCCTGAACCCCCATCTACTATTACTCCTAGTATGAATTGTTTCTTAACCTTGATGGTGATCAACTGGAACTTCCTCATCACGACAGTACGGAGTTATCCACAATAACTCAGCCAATGTCAAACTGGATTGCATATTCTGTTCAAGCTAGCTCTGCACTAGATTCTTGTTTGGCACTCGATCCTGTTTCATTTGCCTTAGATTTTGAGGATTCCCTTCTCTCGGCGGTGACAGGCTGCTAAGTCTAGTCGGGCATATCTATTACTGGAGCTTTTCCTTTCTACTCCCTTGCAATTTTGGCTCCCAACTCCTTTTGAACCTTACAATTGATTTATTTACTCAAGGCATCTGTGTCTTCAATGGTTGCCACTGATCCTTTCAAACGAGTAGCCACTTGAGCATCAACTGCATCTGGTAGATCCGCTACAACTACCTGGCACCTCGATCCACTTCTTTCCTTTCCATGTTATTCTTGAGGAACTTCAAGTGTTGAGCCCATATTGGACATTTAGAATGTAGATAATTCTCTCCACAACAAAATCACTTAATCTTAGATAGATTGGTGTTCTCCTTACCATTTTTACCTTTATCCTTCAACTCGGGATGAGATGGTTTACTGCTCAATGGTCGAGCAACTATCGCCTTAGTTTACTGACACTTGGTGATTTTTTCCATTGAATCAACACTTCAATTCATCACATCCAATCTTGGTGTAGGTGTTACAATACTTAGTCTTACATTCCTCTTCTACATATCCACCTTTGGAACACTTGTTAGACCATTTCTCATTGTTACCTGGCTTATCTCAAATGTCCAATTCTTTTTTGGCCTTCTTCAGTTTGTCTTTTAGTTTGTCTTTCTTGGGTGGCATCTCCTCGATATCACTATCAACATCTTTCTTCTTTGTTTTTTGAGCCTTCACTCTTCTCCAAAGCAATTGTTTAGTCTAGCAACTCCTCGTTCTAGTTGGATTGACTGTGCAATTATACCTAGGTACAACCTGTGATTGGTCAACCAAACTCACATAGACTTCTCATCTAGAATTGTGCTCAAGTGGTTTTGATGAGAGATTGCATCTATAGCACAAAGTATTGAATGGACTCTCCCTTGTTTTGCTACAGCTCACTAAGCTTTGTTTGCACATCTTCTTCATTGACCTCTTGCCGAAACCTTTGTAAGAATGCTTCGAATATTGCATACCAATCATGGAAGTACCCAATTGGGAATTGATTAAACCATCAATGGGCATTTTGTATTAGGGCACAATAAAAATAACCCATATACTCTTTGTCCATTGTTGCACCTTTTATGTGACAGATGCACCAGAAGCTCAGCACATGACTGTAGAGGTCTTCATCATATGTGCCTTTGAAATTTTGATACTTTACCTTGATGTTGGAGCTCGACTTAGATTTCTCTACTCCCAAACCTGAGTAGGTAGGTCTTCCAATTGAAAGGACCGAGTCACTAGCCTTCCACCCTTCATAATCGCCTTCATGGGTGTGAGGTCATTGTAGACTTCCGTGAATCAATTGGTGCTATCTTTGGGCCTAAAAGGTACAGTTTGACGTACACCTATTGGCTGAATAGAATTTTTATATGATGTAAGAGGAACTCAGGAAAATTGCCGTAGTTGCTCCTCATTTACCTCGGATCGATGGCATCTCTCTCCATCAGAATCACGCCACTCTTCCTAGCGGTTGGTTCTTTGTACATCAACAGTAGCTAGTCTTCTACCTTCATATCTTTCTCGATGCAATTCCTCTAGAATGACAACCAAGTACTGCCGAATATGCTCTCTTCATTCTCTGAGTTGGTCTTCTCATTCATTCTTATGTTCCATTGAGAAAATGGCCATTTGCTCAAAATCCATACTCTCCGTAGACTCAGTGCTTGGATTCCACTTGCCACGATGGACCTTCATTTGCCAATATTCTAGGTCACCTTATCCCAATACCATCGTTCCATCCTTTTGGCTCTACATAGTAGTCAAATTCCACCCCTACAGAAGCATAGCCAAGTCTCTTTCCTCATGCTCATCGCTCTTGTTGGTGCTTCTAGCAGCTTCCTTGGGGGGTTGAACTCTAGTTTTGAGACTACTACACTTCTCATGGTTGGATGTAGCCAATTCCTTTGGCTTAGGTACTCTTTTCACCTGGGTGTGCTCTCTATATTCCACATGCTAGTCTTCAAGCACACCACCAATCAATGCCACTTGTCTGGAGTCACTTGGATGAATTTCCTATATTAGCCCACGATTCCCAGCATTGTTTTACTTCATCATTGGTTAACATGAACCTTCCTAACTTTGACACTGAGCTTACCAACTCGGTTCTCTAAATATCCTAATCTCACATCTCGTCAACTCAAAATTCAATTGACCCTTCCCCAATAGGATCATCAAGATGTTGACGGTTCAGCTCCCTCACCCAAGAATAACTCCAAACCAGTTTTGTGCTCAGTGAAGGTGCCTTCTCTTGCAATCCTAAGGATGATGTGCTCGGGTGCGAAATAGATGACAACATATACATTCAGAGGCCGGGGTTAGCTATCGCAAAAGAACCGTGTGATGATGGGAGGATACTGAGTCGCATACACAATTAAGAGAACTTATAAGAATATGTAGTGCATAACACATAGAGACAAGTACATAGAGAAGAAACATCAACTTATATTGAAATCGTTCAACTGTCTGGAGTACAACCAAGCCACCTTGGCTTGCACTATTCATTCCCTAACTTTTTAAGCTCAAGTCATACGAAGTGAACTCAGCACAGTGCTCTCTTGTTCTCTTGTTTGCCTATTACAACACATATAAATCTACCTAACCAGCTTCCAAATAGCAGTGCACCAACTCGCCTCTGCCGATTGGTGGTGACGCCTTTATCCCCTGCACCTCTACTACAAAATTGGTCCTCGGTTGAGACTCCGCCACTTCAATCTAAGGTCGGCACTTGATGACCATAGGCGTGGCTCCTTGTTAGCTTAACCTACCTACGTGACTCTTTGTGGGGACATAGGACCTGACTCATATTTTTTATATTATGCCCTATAGTGAGGGTAGGCACTTGGAGGTTTTCTTGTTCAACTCTATTGAGATGTTGATTTTGTTCATGGCACAAACTCCCATATGTATAAGCAACATGATAAATGAGTGATAAATCTACAACCTCTTCCATACTTGACTTTGTTTTCAACTTTTCAAATAACCAAAAATTCTAGCCTCTTAATATAGGCTTCCTAATATAGGCCTCCTAATATACGCTTCCTAAACTCAAATTGATTACAAGGGGCATCCATGTACATCTTCTTTTACTTGTACTAACAACATATATTTTGAAAAAAAACTTAAAACTAATAGAGCATTCCAAATCTCCATGTACGGTATGCATCGCTCACTTGTGGATACCACGGGTAGAGATTTAAATGTGGTGGGAGGCTATGCAAATAGCATTGTGACCTATGCAAAATACAACTCGCTATGCATTTAAATAATCTTGTGCTTATTGCAAGACTCTATACAAGCATACGGAGATGGGCTATATGTAAGACATTCGAAATAGGCTTGTTTGTTGATACCACAAATAGAGGTTTGATTGTGGGTAGTTGTGAAAGAAGAATTCGAGCCTACACGTAATACAACTCAATATGCAATTAAAGAATCTTGTGCTTGTGTTGAAAGACTTTCTACATGGGTTACATGCAAGACAAGCACAATTATACGTGATGTATGGAGAAAGTGGCACACTTCCTCTACCATTATTTATATATAAGAGACCGTACCCCTCTCTCGTTAGCTTTAGTTTTTAGCTATATTTTTTACTCTGTTTTTATGTAGTTTAAAAGTAAAAAAATTAGCTTTAATGGGTCGATCATATGCTCATTATACAAGTACTACTCCTGCTTGTACGGAGGTCTGCATGGTAATCTGAACACACATAAAATTTTTAAAAAGGCACTTGATTTAACTCAACATTGATGGTTGCATCTATCTCTTTGTCACAGGTTTTCTACTCATGACCTGAATGCCATAGACCTACAAGCTAAGAAAATTCTCAATTCAAATAATGCCAAAGCATGAAAAAAGGATGAAAAAGAAGCATACATAGTCAAATTGCAGTAAGAGAAAAGGACCTATCTCACACATCACATGCTAGCTTTTTCAAAAACTCCAATTCCTCCATCCATCCTCCTCCTCCTCCTCCTTCCCTCAACGTTAAAATAATTAGTACATCACACTTTGTGCACATGTCTCGAGTAGATTAAGTGGACTAAAGGAAGCAACCCTTATTATCCACATAATTGTATATAAGCACTCTCACTACATATATAGTGTGTAGCATATACCATTTAAACATTTTTTATTGTTTTTGGTTTTCAAATTTCCAATCCATTCTAGGACGAGAGAATAGTTCCTAAATTCTTCTTCATGTCTCAAGTAGACCAATTGAACTAAAGGGAGCAGCTATCGTCTAGCGAATTGTTTTCCTATTTTTGTGTACTTTACAATTAGCTGACACTGTGTGTGTTTTGTCTTTCCCTTGTGTACTCACCTCTCTCCCACACTTTCTCCCTCTCCCTTTCAACAACATACAATTAGCCTCGGGGGGGTCACTCATAAATATGTAAGTGTAGCACGTGGGTTCAACAGGAGGAGTTTTTAAAATACCCTTTTTATACATTTTTCACATACATAAGGGTACCATATAAACCTGGTATTTACAGATTGAATTGGAAAAAGGGTGTATTTTATTCCTAATAAATTTGTTTTTACAAATAGGCTTTGAATGCACGTGATACATAGGGTTCATAAATACTAACCCCCCCAAGCAATTAGCTACCTAGCATACAATTATCTAATAGCTGGCTGAACTCCATGGCCCAAACTAGGGGGTTAGATTCTAGCTTGGAGTCGCCATCAAGCTGATCTTACTCAGGAAGAACTTTAGGAGCTCCCCCGTGAAATTCTGCCACAATGCTGCTCTAGACTGGTTTTTCCACAAAGAATCAAGCATAACTTTTTGAGGTTTGGTCGAAAATCAATTGTGTTCCTTAGAAGCTAAGCTAAATTTTTTCCTTCTGGATCAGTGTCATATTCTGTTTTGTTTGCGCGATATCAGCATCGCAAGTAGGGGGGTCCTAGCAGTCTGTCATTTTTTCAATGAGTGACAAGAAAGCAGAAAAGCAACCTTCCTATGCTGCAACAATAGCATCATCTTTGTCCAATACTAGGCAGACTGAAGTCATCCTCCTTCAACAGCAGGTTCTCCTTCTCAAGAAGGAGAATAGTGAGCTAAAAGACAAGTTCTAGAAGCTAGAAGAGAGAGTGAAAACTGTTGAGCTCAAACTCAACAATCCTATCCCTAATGTAGTTTTAGATGAGGAGCTAGTCTCTACTCCAATGGAAAAGTTGCACAAGAAGCTTAAGGAAGAGATTCAAGAGAATTTCAAAGGATAGATAAAGAGCTCTTTAGGTACACAGGTCCAAAAGGAAGTAAAGAAGCAAGTTAAAAGGCAGTTCAACTCAAAGAAAATAAGGATTGGAGGACTGCCAGACAACTGGAATGTAGCAGAAGACAGTGGGAGTGAGACCTTCAAAAAACTCAGCAAAACTCTACCAGGAATTGAGTGGGGAGATGTAGAATTTGACATTGGACAGGAAGGAGCTCACGCAATTCTCACTTTTGGAACAAGAGAGGAAAGAATACAGATCCTTAGACAATCTAACAAGTTGAAAGGACTTCCAGTGTGGATTGAAGAGGAACTTACAAAAACTCAGCTGAAGAGCAAAGCCTCAGAGCTTGCAAAGGTGAAGGCGGCTAGAAAGGAAGGCAAATGGGCTATCTACTGAGATCGCAAGGCATTGATCAAAGACTTCAAAGCAAAACCAATAGACCCTTAGTCTATAACTGATGTATGATCTTCATTTGCTCTCCCTTTTTCTATTTTGGTTTCTCAGATGTACTGGTGGAACCAGTTGTAATTGGAACTTTATGTGATTGTCAGTCTCTTGAGACATATTATAAAAAACAACTACAATTATCTAACAGCTATGTAGTCTCCTCTTTCTCTTGTGCATCCACCTCTCTCTCACACTCTCCTTCCTCCTTTCAACAACATAATCACCATCCTCCTTTGAGCACATCTCACCTGTCTTTGCATCATTTTAGCATGAAACATATCAAATAAGAGGGACATAGCTTGGAGAGGCAATAGCTTCCATAGATGCATAGGCATCACTATAGCACCACAAACACACTTCCGTTCCTTATATAATATTTGCATATCTATAAGAATTTAGAGTAATACCTTCTCATAAGCCTATCCATGCTAGCTAGTTGAGTGGCAAAGCATAATGACTAGTTGACATAAGCGAGATCTTTATGTGCATGCACCAAGCTAAGCACTACTTTATTGTTTATGGACCTAGCAATCACCAAGTGTGCAAAGAAGAATGATTCGAAATGAAGAGGTTCTACATGATTGGCTAGTAGAGTAGAAAGGGCTAAAGCCCATTCCCCCTACTAATTGACTAGGTTGAGGCTTAACTGTGAGGGAGATTGACTAAAACTTGAGGCTACTAGGAAAGGCTAAGCACCTTTTCAAGGCCAAGATGTAGCTAAAGAATGTTACTCAAATGAGGGGGTCAAGGTTGCTTTTCTAGGTGAGTGCCTATCTTGATCTTCACACACTAAATCACAACGCTAAGTTTCTACTAAGAGCTAGGATGTTCTTGGATTGTTGATGCTCAAATGAGGGGGCAATGGCTACCTTTCTCGAATTGATTAAACCATGAAATGAGCACCAACAGGTCAATCTTTCCCATCACATCTTTCAAATTTATGCTTCTTCAATAAAAATTGATTTATACAAGTTGGCACAATTCATGCCTATATTTTGCTTTGCTGTGACTCAAAGACATTAGCAATTCTTGATCCTAAGCTTCTTTGGCTTCCTGCCATCCCTGTCTTGAATTTGCATCTTCTTTGCTCCGAATGGGCTGAATGATGCCACCATGTGTGGAGCTAAGCCCACATGGGAGCAAACAACTCCCTTTGGCATTTACTGATTCCTACACACTGTGAGGGATTCACGGTTTTGTTGTTGTAGGAGCGTCAACAGTATACTAGTTGGATCCACTGGATCTGCTGAAATCTCTCATTAAGGCAGAAGGGACAGGGAAGACGTGACAAAGCTACCCTAGGTAGCAGGCATTTCACAGTCACATGAGACCTTCACTGGTGCTCCTCACAATCTCATGGAAGAGAATTTTGAACTTGAAGCTCTAATACTAATCTTCTCTCAAAAGCCTATTGTGCTAATTGACAAAGAGCTAAGTGTAAAGATTAACTTGAATAAGGGAGAACCCCATGTGCATGGATTGGACCTACTATGTTGACCTCAAACACATACTATCGCTTACAATGAATACTTGAGTATGCTAACCACTACTTTACTACTTTCATCCCTAGCAATCACAACGTGCACAAAGAATCTATATCCTCACTGGTTGAAAAGGCTGAAAGAAATTTGGAGAAGAGGCTGTAGATTGGTACCTGAAATACTAGGGAATGCTGAAACCCACATGCCCTGCTGCTTTGTACAGGCTACTTGAAGTCTGACTATGGAGGAATTCTGCTGATGATGATAAGGGGGTTAAGTATGCTACCCCCTTCTGATCTGCACAAGGTGAATCAATCCATAAACTTCCTCTAGTCTCTAAACCTATCCTTTCTCAATAGACTATAGTCGATCACAAATCTAGTCGATCCTGCCTCAAGATGGGCCATCCTGTCCTAACTGCCCATAAATAGGCCTTGCTGGTGCTGGTGTAGCTCACGTGGACTACTTCTGATGTTCCATGTAACATGTGTCTTGGATTGAGATTGTGTGCACTCAAGACAAGAGAGCCTAAAAGATTGGATCATGGTTTTTTTTGTTTCTACGGTTTGGTCAAGACTAATAATAAATGATGAAGCAAACTACTTGTATGCGGGTAATTATTTGCAAGGAGTGTGGTAGGTGTGGACATTGGGAAACAAAATGTATGGCATATTTGCTTCAAGTGATCTGTCTCCGAGCAATAATCAAGAAAGTTCTTAAAAAAGCTACTTTGAAGAAAAAGAATGTCAAATCAGATGCATGGCATGATTTTACAGAGGAACGAAGTTGTTAGTTTCTTGGTGAGTGGTAGAAGATATCACTATGCCTTGAATTGGGTGTGAGCTCAAGACAAGATAGGCCTGAAAAATGGCTCATGATTTTGCTCAATTGTATGGGTTGCCAAAGAAGGATCCTGAGAGTTTTATTGAGAGCTTGGAGTTTACTGCTTTGATCAAAGACAGGAATGCCCCTGAAGTGTTGTTGTAGATACTTCCTCTTTCCCTAGTAGGTGAGGCTCGTACTTGGCTTCAGGATTTTGTGGCTGGCTTTCATGATGAACAGAGGGTACAAAGGAATCCGAGTTATCCGGAGGTGAGGGCAGCCTTTGTGGCAGGAATTGCTTGCATCAGAGATCTTGATGGGATGTGGAGGGAGCTGTGTGCCTTGCAACAGAATGGTAATCAAACAATGGATGAGTATTTGGGCAGATTCACCGTGATATGGAATAAGTGGCAATCTACTTTGTTGCCAAAGGTCCCACCTCGAGTGATCACGAAGGAGCACTTTATTGCAGGATCAAAATTGAGATAAAGGTGAAGTGCAAAGAGTTGCCCACCTATGAAGATGCTTTGAGAGTGGCCAGGGAAAAAGAGAGGAAACAAAAGAGAGAGGATCAGTTGAGCTGTGAATGCCTGTGGTGCAGACCTACGGTCAGCTTCCCTATGATGAATGAACCATCTAAGATTGAGCCTTAAAAGGAGGAATCCATAAAAGAGGAGATTCAATTTGCTTAGCAAGTAGACGACGTGGTCATGCTTCTAGTGGAAGATGAGCAGGTGGTTTGCCTTCATCTAGTGCTTCGGCTTCTTGGCAGGCAGCAGGCCGTGGACAAGGGGTTTATGCTCCTAATGTGCAGTGTTTCAACTATAGTTAATGGGGGCATTATAGTTTGCATTGTGATAAGCCACCTCGTATGGGTGGGGATGTTTATCCACTACTTGCCACCGGGTTTGAATAATCGAGTTAATCATTAAATTGTGGAAGTAAAGGATCTAGGCCAATGAAGTGGAACTGTAAAGTTTACTGCTGAAGAGAAGGGTAAGGGCAAGGTTGTGAGTTTGCTTGAGTTCCAAGTGGATGATGAAGAGGAAGTGATAGTTATGCCTTTGGGGAAGAGGAATCGAGATCAAGAAGTAGGGTCTAGTGTAATGAAAGATAAGGGCACTGAGGAGGATGTGACAATTTACCAAAGGAAGAATCCTAAAACGACCAGGAAGCCAAGAAGGAAATATAAGACTTGGGATTATCCAATCGGTAAGGAGCAGAGGGAATATGACTTGGTTGAGGACTTTTCTAAGAAGAAGCCAGATATTACTTTCCGGCAGATGATTAGTTTATGTCCCAAGTTGAAGAAGGAATGGCGGCATGCAGTGAATCCCAATAAGAAGATGGCTCAGAGAGAAGATAGCAAAGTATTGTCTATTGCTCAACCACCTGATATTTGCCCTTCAATAGAGGTTTGGCACAAAGGTTTGGGTTTTGGGGAGGTGTATATTGATGGCGGTGCTCAGATTTGTGTTATCATACAAGCTTGTGCTGAGAAAATCGGTTTGAAGGTTTCAGCTCCTCCTAATTTTTCTCTTCAGATGGCCAATCATGCTAAAATTAAGAGCTTGGTGATAGTGGCTGGTTTGGATGTGGAGGTTTTTAATGTTCACTATAAAGTTGGTTGTCATGTCATGCCTGCTAGCTTGGGGGCTTATCCTCTGATTGGGAAGGCCATGGTTGCATTAAGTTACAAAATTGGAAAGAAGGGGTTATTACCGTGCATGCTTCTTCAGGAAAAAAGTTGAAATTTGATATGGTTACCCATGCTGAAATTTCAGTTTGCTGAAAGAGGCAAAGAATAAAGTGAGTCATTTAGTGATGATAAGAGTAGTGTCACTTCGAAGAGTGATGAGGCTGTTGTGGCTTTTATTAGAGGTGTGGAAAATTTGCAGATGGAAGATGAAGTTGTTGCTGTAAAAGAAGAAGAGGACCGGTTTGAAGTAATAGAAAGTCTTATGCAGCCTAGGAGCACTCAAGAGTCCATCACAAAGTTGGTTGAGTAGACTCTCAATTCTGATCTTACTACAGAAGAGTAGTATTGTGCAATGCTTAGGGAGTATCCCAACCTATTTATCACTTCGTATCTAGAGATAAGGGGATTCAAGGGGAGACCATTAAAGATTCAGCTCAAAGAGAATGCAAGGGCAATCTTCCAAAGGATGAGAAGACTAAGTCCTGAGTAGACACAGGTATTGAGGGAGGAAGTTGTTAAGTTGTTGAAAACTGGCATAATATATCTTGTAGTAAATTCTGATTGGGCTAGCCTTGTGGTGATAGTACCCAAAAAAGATGGTAGGTGAATGTTGTGACTAAGAAGAACCATTATCTTTATTTAGATGATATATTATTGGATAGGGTGGTTGTTCATGAAATGTACAGCCCATGTGATGGATATTCTGGCTATTTCCAGATTGGTATTGCTCCAAAAGACCAGGAGAAGACCACTTTAATTACTCCTTGGGGCTACTTCAAATATAGAAGGATGTGCTTGGGTCTTACAAATGTTCCATCACGTAATCAGGAGAACTCAAATGAGATATTGGCATCGTTCCTTGATAAGTTTTGCAAAGTATTTATTGATGACATGTTTTTATAGTGACTGTAAGGATCATATATTGAAAAGATGGATCAATTATTTCAAAGGTTGGATGAAAGTGGTGGGCAGCTCAATCCAAAAAATAATTACTTAGCAAGGACAAGCTCAAGGTATTGGGACAAGTTGTTTCTGAAAGTGGTATCGAACCGGGTCCAAGTAAAATCAAGGCATTGGTTATGCTTGCTTCTCCAACAAGTACTAAACAGTTAGGTGGTGACACATAAGCCTCTAAGATGGACTAGTGAATGTGAGGAAGTGTTTGATGCAATGAAGGAGATGCTTGGTCATGTATCAAGTGTAAAAGCTCCTGACTTTTAATAAACATTTTATGTTAACCCTTTAGTGGGACCTGACGCATTTGGAGCTATGCTTTTGCAGTAAGGAGAGGGTTCAAGGTATATGAGACCGGTTTATTATGCTCGCCAAATTAAGAATGAAGCTGAAAGAAGATACATGGCAGTTGAATTGATCTTGGCAAGCTTTATGTATGCATGTAGGAGGTTTTAGTCATAATTGATATCCCAAACTTTTGTGGTACTCACTAGCTGTATATTGCTCTTTCAGTTGTAGAATAACTTAAGTTTCTTAAAATGCATGATTCAATGGGGGACTGAATTGCAAGAATACTCTCACTTTTTTGGTTGAGCAATCTACAAGGGCTTTGCTGGTTTGATTTTCCTACTTATATAAAGAGCTCCCCATTCTTGTGAAGAAAGTGGAAGGGCTTGTTGATAAGTAGCATAAAATGGTTTTGGAGAATGCTTTTGTGTTACATTTTGATGGTTCATTTAAGAAAAGGTTGAATCAAGCTACAGGTGGCATTATGGTGTATGATCTAGGAGGGAAGGAAGTTCACAGGAAGGGATTTAGGCTTGAGGCAAAGAGCAATAATGAGGCTAAATATTCAGCATTATATGAACGGCTAAAGGTTTGTATAAGTTTGGGTATTAAAAGGCTTTTAATCAGGGGGGATGCTTTGCTAGTTGTCAAACAATTTTTTGGAGTTTAGAAGACTAAACACCTTCATTTGAAGAATTGGGTGAATAATATCAAAGGGTTGCTTAAACAGTTTGAAATTTGGACACTACAACAAGTACAAAGAGCTCAAAATGCATCAGCCCATGAGGCTGCACATGGGGTAAATGACACATTGGTGTAGGTCTTGTTTCCAATGTCAACAAATGGGTAAGAGCATTTTACATCCTGAACTAAGGAATGTGGTGATTGCTTTTAATATTTTGGAGAAGTGGGGAATTGATGCTATTGGTCCAATGCCTATGATTGCAAATAGGCAATTGCTACCTACTCACTGTTGTGGACTATTTATCCCATTTGACTGAAGCAAGAGCAGAATGGGTTGTAAATGCTACATCTATCTGTAAGTTTGTCTATGAAAAAGTAATATAATCAGCACTGTTTTTTCAGCAAAAAAAAAAAGTTTGTCTATGAAAACATCTGCTGCCACTATGGAATGCCTTTGGAGTTGGTGTCTGACAGAGGGCTTAGCTTTAGGAGTGAACTCATGGACTTGCTTTGTAATAAATTAAAAATTGAGCACAAATATGCCACTCCTCACTATCCTCAATGCAATGCAATGAATGAGTATTTCAATGGTGAAGTCTCACATATTATAAGCAAAATGATGAGGTCACATGGGAAGAGTTAGGATCTTGCTTTGCCTAGTGCTTTGTGGGCTAACAAAATGACTAGGAAAGAAGGCACTCAATTCTCCCCTTTTCATTTGGTATTTGGAAAAGAGGCTTTGATACCTCTAAATGTTGAGATTCCAACTTTGTAGGTGTTAATTAAAATGGATGAGCAACCAAATTCAGCCTTGAAAAACATGATGCTGGATTTACGGGAGGCTCAAATGGACAAGATGAAAGCAGTTGAGCAGTATGCCTTAACTCAATAAAGGAACCAATCGATACCTCTAAATATTGAGGGCTAATTTAAAATTCAAAGATAAGGAGATTAAAGTAGGGGAATTGGTTTTTCGTTATAACAACAAGCTTGATCATAATTTTAGGAAGAGGTTTGTGACTACGTGGGAGGGTCTTTTTGTGTAGTGAAGAAGTTTTCAAATGGATGATATCAATTGGCAGAAATAGGGTGAATGGCTTAGGGTTGAAGAAATACTATGTGAAGATCATGCAAGTGAGCACATGTAGACCTACTATGAAGATGAAGACAAAGCTAAGAGTCTGGTTGATGAAGATATATCAAATGAACTACATCATATGTTCTTGAAGCTACAAGACATGAATGTCTACAACCTGTAGGTGGGCAAAATATGAATAAAGTTTTTATGCATGTACATAAGGGTAGGCACTTAGGTGTGCACAGCTAGCTAGTTTGGGGGCTTTTCGATGAAAACCTAAAACCCCCATGAACTCATGTACATATTTCAACTTATTTAAGTGTGTTTCACAGAGACCTCAATGGGAGAAGATGAGATGCGATGCTAGGCATCCAGAGCACCTGGAATCCAATGTGTCGTGGTGTTGTCTTTGGTGGATGACATGTGTCTATCATTATCTTTCGATGTCATGTGATTGTGTGGTCAAGTGTGAGCATGCATGCATTAAATGCCTTGCTTAAAGGTTATGTGCAAATGGTGGTGCTTAAGATTGGGATTTGGGGATTAAATTGCCTTGGTCTAAGTTTTGGGGGAAGGGAAAGGAGAATGGTAAATTCCATGTGATGTGGTTGGAAATTTTGGAAGGTTAGCATGCGCATGCAAGGTGGCTACATGATTCAAATTTCCAAGCTTCTAGATGACGACAAGGCGATGGCACGTGGGATTACACTAGCTAGAAATGGATCGTGACCTGAAGGGAATAAACGAGAATCTATCACTTGGTTGTGCATGGACAGATGAAGTAATCTTTCCATACGGATTGTGACCTATGATTCCAAAGCTGGTCGTAGTGCCTTCTACACTAGGCGCTGAAGTCACAAATCTGTGCATACGTTGCTTCCAGGCTCTCAGAGGATTGTTGCGGGTTGATGGGTTTACATGAGCATCAATGATCATCGATGCAGATTTCCAACAGTCACTTGACATTGCCTTGT
The DNA here is from genome assembly GCF_047967505.1 of Dipteris shenzhenensis. Lineage (NCBI taxonomy): Eukaryota > Viridiplantae > Streptophyta > Polypodiopsida > Gleicheniales > Dipteridaceae > Dipteris > Dipteris shenzhenensis. The sequence continues at coordinate 21,317,565 of NC_141610.1, forward strand.
GCTGAACAATAAGGCCTTTCATTTTCTCGTGTGTTGACAAAGTTGGCCATGTGTAGGCCTTGCATGGGCTGTCGTGAAGTCGATGCTTCTATGCACAAGTTGTACAAAGGGCTTGCCTTGGGAGCTAGTTATGGCATCAAACGTCTATTTGTCCGTGCAACTCTTTTGAGAGGGATTGAGCATTCCTAGTTTTCTTGGTGGGTCGCGCCATCAGCTAGGAGGGATGGGCTCATTGAAATTTTGAGAATCGGTCTTTTTTTTCTAGAGGATCATGTCTTGGGATTGTGTGTTTCCATTCCAGCTGAGCTGTGTGAGAGATTGCTTTGTTGTCTATGTGCTCTAGATACATGTGCATAAGCTCATTTCCTATTGAGCTCCACATTGCCGCTGATTCTGTTAGTGCCATGGCTAAATCTTCAACTATGAATTGGTAATATAATATTTTCCAAGTTTATTCCCTCCTTTTTTGCTCATCAACGCGTGTTAATGTATTGCGCAAGAGGGAGTTGGTTTCCACACCTGGTCATAGTATCAAGACTCTAATAGCACAAGCATGGTAACACATGATCATATACAAGAAGAAACGCAAATAAAGAATAACCAAGCTTTAAACAAGGGTGTTGTCAAGATCTTAGTGTAAGGGAGACAGTGACAGATCAATGAGGGGGCAAGAACTTATTATTACTAGATCGGAAACGTATTGAAAATCCGTTGTTTGTTTGCAGTCACCATACACTATCATGGGCCCCTTCCGCCGAGCTTGAGAAGTATAACCACAAATAAGACTAAACAAACTGTACCATTGTTAAGCAATCAGGAAAACTTTCAAGTGATGTTTTAGAAACATCTGAATTTCTGACAAAGATACGAAAGGAGTTCTGGACTAGTAACAAAATTGTTGACATACACATTCTTGGTCCATACATGTTAAAGATGTACTTTATAACAAAAAAATGGCTCTTGCAGTTCTCAAGTCCCCGCAATAGCCATGAGAAATACATCTTTGTAAGACTAAAATATATCCAATTGTACAAGTTCATACTTTTGTTGATGTAAAGTCCAAAATCTATAATGAAAGAGGTAGAGAAAATGAAAGAGAAGAAAAATGAGCTAGCAAAACAAATTTTGAAAAACAAACGATCATCATAAGTGCCCAAGCCTAACCCAACTATATTGGGTTTCTACAAATCCGCAGTGTGTCTTGGGCATACCAATGCTTACTAAAATACATCAATTAAAGAAAACAAAAACATAACAACAAATAAACAAGAAACGAAGAAGGTGACTAAGCAAAAATAAACAAACAAATCAAGAAACAAAAGAGACCCAAAAACAAAAATATAAACTCTCTCTCTCTCTCTCTCTCTCTCTCTCTCTCTCATATATTATGAATGAAAGAAAGGATGACCTCATATATGAATGAAAGAAAGAAAGACCAAATGAATGAATTATTTAAAACATAAAAGACTAAGGAACCACTTACACTTATGTAACGCTCCCTACAATGATACAATATGAAAGTCCTTACTTAGAAAGCACATTCATGCTCAATTTAACTCTTTTTTTCGAAACTAAAAGTAAAACATACCTAGCAAGCAAAGCAATGCTTATGTCGTCATCAGTGTGCCCAAGCCTAACCCAACTTTCTATAGATCCGCAGTGTCTCTTGGACAAACCCAATGCTTATTAAAATACATCAATTAAACAAAACGGAAAGATAACAACAAATAAAGAAGAAAGGAAGAAAGTGACTAAGAAAAAATAAACAAACAAATCAAGAAACAAAAGAAACCCAAAAACAGGAATATAGTTGGGTTTCTATCGATCCGCAGTGTCTCTTGGGCAAACCCAATGCTTACTAAAATACGTCAATTAAACAAAACGGAAAGATAACAAATAAAGAAGAAAGGAAGAAAGTGACTAAGCAAAAATAAACAAACAAATCAAGAAACAAAAGAGACCCAAAAACAGGAATATAATCTCTCTCTAAAAACAGGAATATAATCTCTCTCTCTCTCTCTCTCTCTCTCATATATATGAATGAAAGAAAGGATGACCTCATATATGGATGAAAGAAAGAATGACCACATGAATGAATTATTTCAAACATAAAAGACTAAGGAACCACTTACACTTAGCTTCCTACAATCATGCAATATGAAATTCCTTACTTAGAAATCACATGCGCGTTCAATTTAACTCTTTTTTTCGAAACTAAAAGTAAAACATGCTGTTCAGCTCCCCACTTTTTGTTTTCTGCTCATGTTCAATTATTCTAAACATGCCTAAGGCCAATACACCGTAGATAAAAGACTTCATATCTAAGATTGTGCATACTTTTTTCATTATTTTTATTGGATTATACCTCGTGTGTATTAGCAATGTAAAATTACTACATGGAATGATAAAAGATCACTTAGTTGTACAAAGGCCGAAAAATCTATGGAATTGGGAAGAAATGACTCCATATTTGCCAAATCGGAAATGATTGAGTCAATGTGAGGCATTTTTGTAATGTGTTACCACTACATTAAGGTTGTTGACATTTATCATGTATATCAACTTCTAATCCTAGCGCAGATTGAGAGAGTCTAAGATCTAAGAAAACACAAGAATCTCCTCTTAAAGTGCAATTAAGTTCCCAAGAGTCACAAGGACAGATTCCTTCTGCAAAAGACGGGCATAAAATCTTGAAGTCAGGAAATCTCGTACAATAATCTATAAAAACGCCTAACTTGGTTAAGCTTATGTAAGATGATAAAGTATTGATAGAGATAAAGCATTGCATAGACTCAGATTCATAAGTGAAGAGATAAAAGTTTGCTATAATTTGTTAAAACAAAGAATCACCTTTGTGATGTAAAGATTATCTAAAAGAAAATCTATCCAAGAGCAAACATCTTCAACACTTACGACCTTTGTGTATCAAGGTCGTATCTTTTCTTTTTAGAATCAATGTCATGATGTTTATTATTTAGCCACAAAAAGTCAAATCTCAGCTAAAAACTTCCACCTTTAGCTTTTTAATTCTAACTTCAGATCTTCCATCCCGATCTTTGTATAAAGCGTAGTAAACTCTTAAGTTTGAAGGAGAAGGGGAGATTCTTTTTCTCGAATGCTTCGAGAGAAATTAAAAAGATTTTACAATAGGAATCACTGCTATGTAGTCATTATAAATCCAGCTTGATTGTGAGGAACATCTGCCTCCTAATAAGTCCCTCCAAAGTTCATGGATAGTAGGCCCTGAAGCTGATCCCGTCCCTCCAATGAGTGAATAAGCTTGCCCAATGTTTGCTGCTCTGAGATAATCTCACTACCAAGCACTTGCGACCACTGAGTTTTTAGATATACTGGTGCTGATGATCTCCCACACCTCACTCCTCGTGCTAGAGTCCCTCTCCACCTCAGGAAGTCCAAACTGCCAACTGTGCAAGCGCCATGCTCAATGTGGTGATCTGTATTGTGCATCTCCACCTCCTAGAACTCCCAACAGAGAGCCAGTTAAAAGCCCCCCAAGTGATTAAGCCCAAGTCTGGGGCCACCCTCCATAAGATCCTAAACACACTTCGACACACCGACTCGGCCCCAGGGCAATCCCACAAGCAACGCTTGGGGATCCCCAAGCACTGCTAATGACATCGAGCTAGCCAACTGCCATCGGAAGTCCTCCATGTGCCAGAGCCACAAGAAGAAGATAAAGCGCTGAGGGAGAACTGCCTCACAATGCTCTCAGATAGAATGTAGAAAGATGTTGGATATCTCGTGCTCATACCAGTAGCTAGCAAATCAGTCTTGCTGCCACAACAATGCCCTCCTTTCGACCATCACACTGTAAGCAAAGAACCTCATCACCTCTTGTGAGGCAGCAATCGGTGGCCACCGCCACTCCCCTAGATCATCTGCCAAAGCTCGTCCCTACCACACCCACAATTGCCAACCCTGCAACTGATCTATCACAATTAGGGGATTCAAGATCCACTACTCCTCCGCAAGACTACAATACCAACTTTCTATCAGAGAAGGGGAAGCCCCTACATCACCACAATCTGCAAGTCCACAGAAAGTATTCCACCATTTATAGAGCCCACCTATAGAATCCCCTCTAGGATCAAACATTAAACAAAGTTCAAAACATTCATCAGCAAAGGCTCGAGGGGTTCCAAGGAGAAGTTGCTAGCTGAGTCATCTCTCAATGTGAGTGGTGTCTAAGAAGAATGACACCAACAGAGTGAGTAAGGAGAGATGATGGACTCGCCGTGGTCGCCTTTCGCCACTACTGGTGCTAATTCCTTCTGTCGACGCCCGTCCTAGATTTTCGCCGCCAATTCTTGAGTGCGAGGCTAGCAGGTGTGGAGCAGCTCTGAGGCAACAAGGGAGCTCGCCAGCGTCGTCCTCATCTGGTCTTCCTCTTCCCTTGGTGTCATGGCTTCACAGTGGAGGACATGGACACGACTCACCAAGTACCTCGCTTCCCGGTGACACTTCGCTTCCTGAGGCTCTCGAAAGAGTATCGATCCATTCTCCATTCTATCGGAAGATGTTTTGGTACGGTGCTGGAGTCTCCTCCTCCCTCGGCAGCCATAGTGGTCATTTTCAGACCCATGCCTTCAGGCAAGGGGGTTGCAGAGTCCTCTCCCTTGCAGCAGGCCCCAAGTCCCTCTTCCCAAGTGCAGCCAAGTCCTGGTGCGCCCTCCTCCACGCAGCAGAGCTCAAGCAGTCCATTTTCGCAGCTTCCAGGTCCCAAGCCTCGTCCAGGACAGCCTTTGCCTAGAGAATTATGGCGGCTAGAGAGGTTGGGCCCTGTGGGCAGCTAAGGCAATTCAACGGAGCAGTGAGGAGCTTCGCACCCAAGCTATGCACCGCCGTCATACTCTTTAGGAGAGAGAGAGGGCTTTGCAACAGGACTTGGCCTCCATTGAGCATCTTCAGAAGCAAGATTGAGAGTCGTAGTGCTTAGCAGACCAGTATGAGTGCACTCGCTTGGAGCTTCAAGATACCGAGGTGAGACGGGCTGAGTACTCCTACCACTCCTCTAGATCTCAGTGTGTATACCAGGATGACAGGATGACCACAATTTTTTCAGGCCACTGGTCTTAGATCAGTTGGTGCACAGTTGCAGAGATTGAGAGGCTCTAGTGGGCAAACGCACTATGATCCGCAAGAGATCTTGGAGTTGCCCTCAGATTTCTATCGGGGCTTGTTCCACGCCGAGGAGGAGTCCACGCAGGTTTTGGCAGCCCAAGATTCAGATTAAGCGCACGCTCTGTAGGTGGTCTCTTGGAGTGTGAGCAGTCAATTAGATGTGCCTTTCTCGGATGCGGAGCTTCGGGAAGCCCGGAGAGCCCTCCGGGCTCTTCCATCCCAAAAGTGCCCTGAGGAGGACGAGTTGTCCCCGGCTTTCTTTAGGTGCTTCTAGGAGTGCATTCATACCCCCCTCCGCTTGGCTTTTTAGGAGATATTCGACTCGAGCTCTCTCCCTTCGACCCTGAAAGGGGGGATCGCTCGGACTTGAGACAGTGGAGACCGATCACTCTCCTTGACAATGCATACAAGATCTTGGCCAAGGTCTTGAGCTTGCGACTTTGCCCTCACCTAGTGAACATCATCCATGACACATAGACAGGTTTTGTCCAAGAGCGTAGCATCCTGAACATCTTTACTTTATTTGAGATACTCGATTGGGCCAGAGAGAAGTATTAGCCTCTCGCCGTTTTGCTTTTGGATTTCGAGAAGGCCTATGACAGAGTGGAGTGGTCTTTCTTGGAGGGCACCATGCAGAGGCTTGGTTTTTCGAATCAGTGGATCAGGGGTTTCTCAGCCCTCTATGCAGGTAGTTCGAGCCAGATACTTGTTGGTGGGTACACGAGGGAGCCCTTTTCGCTCTCTCGCTCAGTTCGACAAGGATGCCCCCTTGTCCATTTCTTATTCCTCTTTTTTTTCAAGAAATAGACTTCTATTAAGAGGAAAAACCTAGTGAACCTGGTAGAGACAATAGTGAGCACTGAGTACTTTCAAATTATGATTTGTTATCACTCATGCTACTCATTTTTGAAACTTTGAAGTTTGAGCTCACGACTCGTCGCTTTGGGAACTTATTATTTCATATATCTATTTTGGGAACTTATATTTACTTGACATTTTGGAAAGTAATGACTCATATATCTAGATTCAAATTTCAATGAATCAATGATGTTCATATATCTAGATGCTAGAATCCAATGTCCAATGTCAATATGCTTTTAAGTTTTGACTCCATAAATATTAATTGGTCTAAATTTGAAACTTGAGAAAGGAGACTTGAATTCTGAATGTGTTTTGTGATTTGGATTATAAATTTGAAACTTGAGAAAGGAGACTTGAATTCTGAATGTGTTTTGTGATTTGGATTACCTAGACACTAGGTGTCTTGACTAAGGAATTGTATTTCTCTTTGTTCACTCTAAACTTGAATATAACATGTCTTATCTGCCCCTATCCTTCTATATATCAAGTATCATTTCGAAACCTATCCGTTTCGTCCGAAGATTCGAAACGAAACAAAACAAAACTTGTCGAAACAATGAAACGGCCGAAAACGTTTCTTGTGACTATGGTCAAGGAAGGCTTTATTGTGGTGCAAGGAACTCCGACCCAAGCCTGCAACATGGATAGAATTTTAAGAGGCCTTCAGGAAAGAGTTTCTGAAGAAGGAAGATTACGATATCGTAGGCAAGCTCAAGGCCCTCGATATGTCCAAGCTGAATCTGACTTTTGAGGTTTATCTTCAGAGGTTTCGTGATTTGCAAACCAAAGCTACAAAGATGGATCCAGTGACCTTATTAGGTTTCTTTGTGGATGGTTTGCCTAACTTGTACAAGCTTCAAATTAAGAACAATAAGTGTACAACTTTGCAAGAGGCCATAAACTATGCGCGCATCTATGACGATACCATGGCCAACGCAAAGGGAACCACCATTGCCGACACAAGTGGAAAGAACAAGAGAAAGTTCTTCCAGTCTACCACTATTACCGGGGATTCGAAGTCTAGACAACGCCTCCAAGAAAAACTCGACTCAAACGAAGAATGGTCGTGCCCGTTTCCTACGCACATTGAAGTTAAAGAAAGAAGGAAGTTGTTTCATACGCGAGGAGCAGAGCCACACTCGGAATGATTGTCCTAAGCGCAAGAACCAGACGCAAGCGCCGGGACCGAAGCTCCATGCGGATCAAGGTACCAAAGCTAAGGGAGCTAATCAAGTTTCAATGACAGGTATTTCTGTAAATGTCATTACCTGCCCACTTTCTTGTAATTGCACTTTTAATAATTCGTTATTTGGCCCCCATGATCTTTTCCAAGTTTATGGAGAAGTAAGGGACCAAAGAGTTAACATTCTCTTTGACCCGCACATCTCAAACAATTTTGTTAATTACAAACTTATGCAGAGGATGAGGCTATCCACGATACCTAGCGATCACACCTACAAAGTGCAGCATCTAGCTGGGAAGCAGTTTTGGGATCGTAAGATTCAAGGACTTTCTATCCAGATTCAAGACTACACAACGGCTCTTACGTGCTATGTTATGCACTTGGAACATGTGGACTTGTTAATCGGAATAGAGTGGTTTAAAACCCGTGATATTCAGATTGGATGGAAAGAGCATACACTCTTTTTTGGATAAGGACACCCAATTTTGTATTCAATGTGATAATATTCCCTCTTCTCAAAGACCTATTGTATCTGCGATGCAGCTTCAAAATATAATAAACACTTCTCATTATGACGTATATCAATATGATTTGATTCCGCTTTCTTCATTTGTTGTCTCTGTTAATAACAAAAATGATTTAAGTGTGTTTGAACATCATGAATTGAGAACGTTGTTGGATGATTTCATGGATGTATTCCCTGCTCAATTGTCCGAAGGTTTACCTCCAGAACGGGTAGTAGACCATCGCATAGATTTAGTACCTGAGGCTCATCCTATTAGTATTCCACGTTCTAGGATGAGCCAACTTGAGGAGGATAAGTTAGCTTCACAGCTACAAGATTATATGAATATGGGCTATATACGCCCAAGTAAATCGCCTTGGGGAGCACCTGTCCTCTTAAGAAAGAAGAAAGTTAGTTCATGGAGAATGTGTATAGATTATAAACGATTGAAATAAAGTGACAATTAAAAATCGATACCCTCTTCCTCATTCCGATAATTTGATAGACCGTTTGACCGGAGCGAAGTATTTCACTAAGATTGATTTGCGTACGGGTTATCACCAACTCCGTATCTATGCTAAACACATAGATAAAACCGCATTCCAAACAAGGTATGGCCACTACGAGTTTCTCGTATTACCTTTTGGTTTGACCAAAGCTCCTGCTTCTAGCAAAGTGATAAACGATTTGTTCCGAGATTTTCTGGGCAAATTCGTTGTCGTATTCTTAGATGACATCTTGCTATATAGCTGAATGCTAGAGGATCACATCGAACACCTCCGAATCTTCTTAGTTATACTAAGATAGCATAAGCTCTATGCCAAGATGAGTAAATGTGACTTCTTTATGAAGGAGATCATTTGCTTAGGATACAAGATTTCTTCTGAAGGTATTAGCATTGATCTAGATCATATCCAGAAGGTTTTGGAATGGCCTGTCCCTCAAACTATGAAACAACTTAGTTCTTTCCAAGGATTCACAATTTTTCTATGGAACTCTGTACAATTATTCAAACATCTTGGCACCCCGGACTAACTAATTGAAAGGTATTGGACGCAGGTCTACCCAGCCGATCTCTTGAAATGATGCATTGAAGAAGGCTTTTGAAACCTTGAAGTTAACTATCAAGGAAGCACCCGTTCTTGCATTACCCGATGCTACCCGATCTTATGTTTTAGAGGCCGATGCAAGTGATTTTGCAATTGGGGCAACTTTATTCCAAGAGGGCAGACCTGTAGCTTTTAAGAGTAAGAAGCTAGACGACATCCAATATCATTGGTCCACACTAGAAAAAGAACTTTATGCAATTGTGTATGCTCTGAAGGTTTGGAGACACTACTTGTATGATTCGAAGTTTCTTGTATTGACCGATCATCAGTCAATCAAGTATGTGTGTGATTTTGAAATTCTTGAAACAAAAGATTAAATTGGCAGAGTTAATGCAAGATTTTGATTTTGAAATATGTTATCGAAAGGGTTCGATGAATAGTGTGGCAGATGCCTTAAGTCGAGTCAAGTTTGTAAATGCTGTCATTTACAAAAATATCCTCAAACCTATTTCAATCCTTAAGAGAGATTCGCGCAACTAATAGTCATTTCAGTTCTTATTGGCAGAAAGTCCAAGATGGGAGCTCCATGGTTAACCAGGACTCAGGGATTGTGCCACCTACGATACAAGCAGCGGGAGGTCAGTGGATGATTAGGAACAGCTTATTGTTCCAGAATGGAAAGATATGTGTGCCAGATGTTTCAGATCTTCGATCCAAGATTCTCTTGGAGCGTCATATGCTCCTAGTGCTGGACATCCAGGTATACATCGAACTCTGTCTCTTGTGAAACATACCTTTTATTGGCCAGTTATGGTTGGGTTAAAGGGAATTCAAAATGATGCTGCAAAGACCTTCTTGCAAGACATGCAAGAAATGTTGCAGTTTGCCAAGGAGTCTGTTAGAAGTGCCCAAGATCGAGATAGATTTTATGCTAATAGACATCGTTCACCTAGAGAGTTCTCTAAAGGAACGATGGTATATTAGCGTATTCCCAAGGAATCCAAGAGCCTAAGTATTGGTTTGGTTCCGAGATTATCCCCCAGATATTGTGGTCCTTTCAAGATTATTAAAAGAATTGGACCAGTTGCATATAAACTACAATTGCGTCCTAATGTTAAAGTACATCCAGTCTTTCATGTCAGTAGACTGAAAGAGTTACTGGGTGCGGATGATCAACTTGTTTCTCCTCAAGAAATAATACAACTTATAGATTTTATTTTTTTTGGCAAAAAAGAGACTTATATTACGTAAGAAAGAAACTCGCTAGAGCAAGCTCTATGCGAAAATACAACATGCTAAGCCTGTAATAAAAAACACCGAGGAATGAGGTAGAAAGAAACCAAGGCTGAGGCTAAAAATGCCAACTCAACCCTGTAGAAGTCTCAGCAAAGAAGGGAGAGTCTCTCCAATCTCCGAGAAAAGTAACTCTCCTGAAGGAACTCTCCTAGAGGAGGCTACTCGAGATGAACCCTGCATGGTTGCCCAAATGGCCATCAGAGTGTGTACCGTATCTGTCTAAGTACTGGCCAAGATCTGAGAAGGATGAACCTGAGAACCCTCCAAAGCCTCAGTGCATCTGGGTCTCCAAATGTGCCATGCTGCAATGCTAGCTAAGACCTCCCATGGAGAGTCGATCGAGGAATAAGCAGCCCTGAAGAGAGTGGCCAGAACATCCTCTACAGAGCACGACTCCACAAGGTGTCATCGGATGTGAAGAGCCGAAGAGGAGTCAACTTACAAATTTGACTTTTATTCCACACGAACCTGAGAGTATTCTTGAATTTCGTGAAAGACAGATTCGTAATAGAATTATGACGGAATACAAGATCAAGTGGAAGGATCATGTTAAGGAGGATGCAACATGGGAGACATTAAAGAACCTCCTAAAGGACATTCCCAGGTTTTTTAGCGAACACAAGAGTGAGTTCTTAGAGGGAAAGTATGTCATGTGCACGGATTGGTATCTGACGTGTACTGGGTACACAAGACTAGCTCAGGTAGCCTAGAGAGGCTTAGGGCTAGGCATACTTGATTCTCGGGTTGAGTGGCAAGGGTACGAACCAATTAGAGGTCTTCGCTATTTTTGGCGCTTAGGACTCGAGTCTATATAAGGGGCCCAAAGATTCAGTTCTCAAAGAGCCGATGGGAGCAAGTCTCGTTCCCAGGTGCTAGGTCTGATCCTGGATTGAGTCGCGGACACGCGCCTGCCAAGGTCCAACAGCATATCCCAAGCTTCACGGCACCACCTGGTGGTATGGGACACCAAGCTGGTTAGGATTTGGTTGGGAGTTTGTGCCAATAGCTCAACTCGTGGCTTGGAGGGGACATCTCGTGATTCGAGATCGCATCTCGTAGATGTCATGGTTGGGTGGTGAGCAACCTGCTCAGATTCTTCACGTTTGGTGTGTTCTTGTGTTTGCTTGCAGATCAAAGGTTTCAGGAGTGTTGGCGTCGTGTCATCCTTGCTACCGCCTGGTATATAACCTCGTGCTGGTGTTTTCACAGGGGATGCATGGGATAGCTGAGGCGCTCAATGCGCAATTTTCTGTGGGCAAGATCGGATGGCACACGTAACACCCAAGCTAGGGTAGCCTAGCAGATTGTGATCTTGCCCCAGGCCGAGGGAGGATTGGGCATCATTGATCCGGAGATGCAGAGCAGAGCCATGTTGGGTAGTGAGGGGCCTCACTCCAAGTACAGAGCCCTGGAAGCTTCTTTTGCAGCGTGGTCTCCTTCAGAACACCACCCGCACGGATGGTCAGTGACAACAATCACACAAATGGCTCTTCTTGAAGTCCTCCCTTACAGGAAGGGCTCTCCCTTGATGCGGAGACTCTTCGAGTTTGGCAGCGATTGGTAGGGGGTCTCATCCGGGCAACGCAACAGGTATCTCGGGAGGTGAGATCCAGGTTCTAGACACGCCTTTGGTCCGATCTCTGACCGCGGAAGATCTACTTTTTCTGGATGATAGCGCAAGGAGGTCTTCCTCTCGGCCCTTGGTTGGAGCTAATGAGGGTGGATGGTAGCTGCCATAGATGCACGATTGGGGCTTTGGAGACAATCCCCCGCTGCCTTTGGAGCTGCCCAACGAGGCTTCAAGGCACGCAGAGGGACTTCACGTAGGGCATGGCTGCTTGGTTATCAAAGGGTGGCCATGCCTTTCCCATTGACGTGGTCTCTCCAACATACAAGATTCAAGGCCTCTACATTCACAGTATTGAGTTTCATGAGGCGACCCCTCCCACTAGTCATCGACTTCTTCCTTCGGCGGAGGACAGTGTGTTGGAGACAGTAGCCAGCATCATGGCATGGAACATCTAGGTTGCTCGCTGCAGCTGGGTCATGGGCCAGCACCATGTTCCACCGGCGGCCACCTTGGTAACCATCTGCCAGGACATCATCTTCACACTTCGTGCCATTTGGGAGCAAGGCGCTCCAAGTTCTCCAGCTACTGTCGCATGGCAAAAACGTTTCTGCAAGATTTGGCCTGCACGTGTTTTCTACAACATCACCTCGAGGGGGATCAAATGGTTGTATAGTCCGCCACCCTGGTTGTTAGCCCCTGTTACAGAGAATCCCTAGGCAGTGAGCTCGGATCTCTGGCAGCAGGAGTGTCTTTCTAACAGCCAGCTTTTTTTGTTGATTTTCACAATTGGCGCCTTTATGGTATTTGCCAACTTGTATGATCGTTTTTTAACAAGCATTAATAGAAGTTCTTTTCTCTGAGAGCTTCCATAGTCAATCAAGCTATAAACCATTCTACCAACGATCCATGTATACAAATAAGTTCATTGGGTTCGAACACTTTCATATTAAAGTTACAATCTTTCTTGCAAAGACTTTGATCTAAGACTATATGATATGTACAAAAAGAATAATGTTACTTTTGACTTGTCCTTAATCCTTGGACATTACATCCGCATATGCCCCTTTTGTCCACAAAAGACTCGCATGGTTGTAAGACACATAAAGACACGATACGGTAGACACGCTTCGTGTCTAAAGCGATTTATAGATAAGATACATAAGACACATCATTGTATTAATAATAATAAAAATTAATTTAAGAAACCTTATAAAAGTACATAAGTATATAGCTTAGCTAGCTACTAGAAGTACACTTAGCATTGTAGTTTTTTTTTTTGGTAAAGAAGGGAACCTTCTATTAATGCTTGAAAAACTTCATACAAGAAAGCATCCCCGAAGGTACTAAGTGTAGAAAAAACGGGATAAAGGCTGAAAGAAAAAAACCAACCTGTTCTAGAGAAACCCAGCTCACTGCCTAGGGAATCTCTAGTAGAGGAGCTAACAACCAGGTGGGGAGACTATACAACCAACGAATCCCTCGCGGAGTGAATATGTAGAAAACTCATGCAGGCCAAGCCTTGTAGAAACGTGTGCGCCTCGCGACAGTTCCCTAGAGCTCCGGTCCCAAATGATATCCTGCCAGATGGAGACCAAGATAACCGAGAGTGGAATGCTCACCCATCACCAGACTATAGCGAGCAACCCAAATATTCCACACCGTGATACTGGCTACTATCTTACTGGCTACTATCTCCCACACGTTATCCTCCAAAGGAGAATGAGGATCCTGGCTATCAGGAGGGACCGCCTCATGGAGCGCTATCCTCTGGATGCTCCAACACTATATCCAGTAAGCTAGAGAGACCTCATCAATCTGGAATGTGTGACCTCCCTTAGTCAACGAGACCACCATTTCCCAGGTGTAGTCCCTCAGAAGGCTCTACATGCGGGTCATAATCATGAGGGCTCCCATCCAGATCTTCACTACGCTACGACAGCTCCAGAGGCAGTGAGGGATCGTCTCCAAAAATCCAACAGAGCAACAATGACACTGTCCCTCCACCCGCATCTGCTCCAACCATGGGCGTATGAGCAAGCCTCCGTGGATGGCCAGCCAGAAGAAGTAGGAGATCTTCCTCAACCGCAAATTAGACCATAGACGCATCCAAAATCCCGAACGGATCTCCAGGGACACCCTCTAGGACACCCAATGCCTATCCACCGAAGGGGTCCAAGTCAAAGAGTCCATTTGAAGCCTCCTACCAATCCGAGTGGCATAGGAAACGAAGGACACCTCGTCCACCTACTCGACGAGGCCGATCTTGGAAGGACCATCATTCACACAAATATCAATGCTTATCATCAACTCTCTTTCTTTAGTTTTTTATTTCAAGGCCGTACCATCAATGTTAGGATAAGAGATACCTTCATTGATATGAGAATTGATATTACCATCTCTAAATTAATATTGATAAAATTGCAAGAAGCATTGATATTAGCATCCAATTTTTTGTCAATAATGCTCTGAAATAAAACATGCCATCAACAAAACTTGTCACCAAAATCTCCAAAGTTTACTATTGAAAATTTTGGATAGCCATGCGGTTTCACCCTGCACCTTGCAAGAATCAAATTAAATGCAAATGGCCTATCATCAACTCTTTTTCATTGTCTTTCATTTTAAGGCCATACCATCAATGTTAGTACAAGAGATACCTACAAAACTACTCTCCCAGATCCCACTGGATCTCCCTCAGGGGCCTACCTTCCCAAAGCTAGAGGTGCCATCTAGGGGTATCCTACTCTAGGATGCTAGAAGGATCAATGTGCCACTACTTCCCCAATTGGCCCACCACTCTGATCATCTGTCAATGAATCCCATCCAGACTCCCGTCCATCTCTGGGTCTCTCTCAGTGAGTCTCAGGGGCCTACCTTCCCAAAGCTAGAGGCACCATCTAGGGGTATCCTGCTATGGGATGTTGGGAGGATCAATGTGCCACTACTTCCCCAATCGGCCCACCACTCTGATCATCTGCCAATGAATCCCATCCAGACTCCCGTCTATCTCTAGGTCTCTCTCAGTGAGTGCCTAAAGTAGGCCTCCAAGCCCTACACGGAGGAAACCAGGCTGTGTGCTGAATCATCCGTGTAGGCCTCCAAGCCCTACACGGAGGAAACCAGGCTGTGTGCTGAATCATCATCGTCAAGGGGACCCCAATCCGAGAAAATTGACCCAACCATCTACTGTCCATCCACACGCGGAGTCACTCCCACCAAGACTCAAAGATGGCTACATCCACTGTCCTGCCCCTCGCATATGCACTATGGCTCGAAGCCTCACCTCTGCCTCCATGGGTAATCTACTCCATATGCCAAAGGAGCAGGCCGGGGGCCACTGTCCCACTATGCCCATCCAATGTAAGTCCGCTGCCCAAGCATATGTCCATCCTAATCTCTGATCTCCGGGTGCCAAATGAGGGGCTGACACTCGAACTCCTCTTTGCAACACGGTGGAGCACGGATGAGGCCCCCTGCTAATCTCTGCTAGATCCTATGGAGGCTCCTCATCATGGGGGAACCCTTCCCCGTAAGGGGGGCCTCTGAAAAGATCCATCTGTGTGAATGTTGCCACTGTGGGGTGTTCTTGAGAAGCCCTCGGTATAAGAGGAGCTTCCAAGGCTCTGCGATAGGGATGAGACCGTGCACAACCAACTTGCCCAAGAGGGCTCTGCTTTGCATCTCCAAATCAATGATACCAATGCATGCGGCATGGTCACCATCTACCAACCGACTCGGGCTCTGGTACTCCTCGTGGCGTCCGATCCTACTCAAAGGAAATTACGAACCAAACGTCGAAGCTATCCAATGCACCCTCTATGAAGACACCAGCAGGAGGGGCTGACGCTCGAACTCCTCTTTGCAATAGGGCGGAGCACGGATGAGGCCCCCTGCTAATCTCTACAAAACCTATGGAGGCTCCTCATCATGAGGGAACCCTTTCCCGTAAGGGGGGCCTCTGAAAAGATCCATCTGATGTGAATGTTGTCACTAGCCCACAATGCGTGGAGTGTTCCTAAGAAGCCCTCGTTGTAACAGGAGCTTCCAGGGCTCTGCATCCATACAACATGATCATTGTTTGCCAAGCGACCCAGGCTCTGGTATTCCTGGTGCCATTCGATCCTACCCAAAGGAAATTACGAACCAAACGTCAGAGCTGTCCAATACACCCTCTGTGAAGACACCAGCACAAGACAATGTACTAGGCCGTAGCAAGAAGGATCTGGTTTGCCACTAAGGAATGACCCGCTAGGGAGAGTTTGTTCGAGTTCCAGTAGAGGAGCTTGCGCCGAACACTCTCGAGAACCAGGGTGATCCGTTGCTCTGCTATAATATCAATACCCACCTGGCATCCAAGATATCTCATTGTCCAGCCCCACGATATCCAGCGAAAACCAAAGGCACTCCCCCACTCTCGAATCACGATATCCAGCAGAAACCAAAGGCACTCCCCCACTCTCGAATCTCATGTGTCTCCTCAGAGCCTATGAAGAAACCGATGAATTTTGTCCAGTTGATCCGTGCACTGGAGGCCTCGCAGTAGATAGCCAGGGCACCCCTGACTCTCCAAGCTCGTTGTGGTGTCCTCTACGTACAACTCTGAATCTAGCAGCTACTCCTCCTGTCTAATTAGAAGCCTTGACCCTATGAGGCCCGCCACCTATGATCTCAAGTAGTAGCCCAATGCCTCCGCCACAAAAGGGAAAAGAAAGGGAGCTAGGGGATAGCCCTGGCGAACCAAGCGAGAGAGGAAAGGCCTCGCCCGTGTGTCCACCGACAAGCATCTAACTAAAGCTCCCCGCATAAAGCGCAAAGACTCCTCTAATTCATCTGTCTGAGAAACCCAACCTCTACATAGTGCCCTCCAAGAAAGACCACTCCACCCTGTCGTAAGCCTTCTCAAAATCCAAGAGAAGGATAGCCAAAGGCTGTCACTCCTCCCTGGCTCAATCCGATGCCTCCCAGAACGCGAAAATGTTGTCCAAGATGCTACGCTCCTGAACAAATCCAGTCTACATGTCATGGATGATGTTAGTGAGATGAGGCCGTAACCGCAAACTCAAGACCTTGGCGAGGATCTTGTATGCAGTGTCAAGCAGGAGATCAGTCTCCACTACCGAATGTCTGACCTATCTCCCCCTTTTGAGATCAAAACAATCCACCCCTGCTCAGAGGAAACCCATGTCCAAGATCTCTTGGCAGGCTAAGTGGAAAGGGGTGGAAATGATCTCCTAGAAGTTCCAGAACAAGACCGGAGTCAAGCCATCTTCGACAGGACACTTTTGGGTTGGGAGGGCCTTGAGGGCTTCCTAGAAGGCTCCTCCAAACTCCTGCACAACTCCCCCAAGACTACCGTCAGAACATGGTCGGTGTGCATAACGCCTTGCGGATCCCGTAAACGTTGTAACTGCGTGCCTGCCGATCGAGGTCAAGTGGTCTGAAAGAACTCCTTCATCCTGTGTGGAGTGGTAGGAGAACTCAAGCCACCAAACCTCCGTGTGCTGGAGGTCAAGACGCACGATCTCATATTTGCCACTAAGCCACTGGGAACCTGGCTCCTACTCCATGAGCATCTCTATGGAGGAGAGGTCTCCTCGCTGTGCACGCTCGAGCTCGTGAAGAGCCCTCCACGCAACTCCTCACTGCTCCTTTGAATCGCATCTGCACCCACGAAGCCCATCCCTCGCCCCTCGCAAGGTGCTGACTCTAGCTGCCGCCAAATCTCTGCCATGACCTGTTGAATCTCCTCATCCTACAGGAGGTCCTTTGGAATGCGGACCCCCTTTTGGGGAAGACCCTCACGGGGCTGCTCTAGGTAGAGTACTGCTGGAGAGTAGTCTAACATCGTGGTGCCTGCCAGAATCCCTATAGAGCCACCTCTGTGGAGTGAACAGTTTCCAACGTAGAAGCGATCTAGCCTCTCAAGCAGTCCATCATGTCTCCTCTGGCCGAATGAGAAGAGGACGTTGCCAAGTATCCAGCTAAACACTAGCTCTCACCACGGGTCTCTGCCACTGATCGTGAAGATGAACTACTCCCATGTGCTCCGCTCTGTTGTCAGAGAATGAGGCACCGCCCTGCTTGTCCTCCCCAAACTCCAAGTTGTTGAAGTCTCCTCCCCAAACTCCAAGTTGTTGAAGTCTCCTCCAACGATCCAGAAGTCAACATCTAGAAGACACTCTGTCAGCCTCCTCCAAAAGGCCGGCCTGTGACTTTGAAGAGGGTTTGGAGAGCGAGTAGTCCGTGTCAATACGTCAATGTACTAGGGTGGATACCGGCTCTATGCCAATCTTTCGTGCCCATTTCATCATGAAGGATACTTCCACTCCGAACAAATCAGCACACTTCTCGAGTGGCCAGTAGTATGCCCACTCAATCTTTGCCTCAGGCTGCAATCTAATAACCCTTACTGCTAAGCCATACATCGGCTTCTCCCGCGTGAAGCTCAATTGAAAATTCACTTCAGCATCATGGGCGTGCCAATGGTCCCTATGGCCCCATCCATTCGTGCATCATGTGTGAAATATGATCCCCCAACATAGCATCAAATACCACTGGGGACCACTTCTCCAACAATATGGAGGCAAACTAGAATCTCCAAACTGGGTGCATCTAAGAGCCCACTACGCGTGAAGATCAACTGAATATTCACTTCAGCACCATGGGCATGCCAAAGGTCCATGTGGCCCCATCCATTCGTGCATCATGTGTGAAATCTGATCCCCCAACATAGCATCAAACACCGCTGCGGACCACTTCTCCAACCCTGTGGAGGCGAACTGGAATCTCCAAACTGGGTGCGTCTAAGAGCTCACTACGCTGAACGAACCCCCTTTCCAAAGCTACAAGATCATAAGCATTACCTCTAGGGACACAGGGTAAGAGTCCGGAACCTCTAGGTAGTTCCAAGGCCCCAATCTCCAAAAGTCCCGCGGTAGAGAACGCCCAGGCTAGAGTTTGGGAGCTACTAACTGGGAGGACGAGCCCCTTCCCTCTAGATCCCACCCTGAATGGAGGGAGAGTAAAGGATGCTGAGACGAGGAAACAAAAGGAGACGCTGGCTTACCCTTGCCTAATGATAGGGAAGGCGAGGCAGGTCCAAGGGGGGGTGGGAGGCTGAAAAAGCTGCTACAAAAGGGGAGGGTGGGACAGAGGGAGGGAGACGGGTGGTGAGGATGACCCTAGCATGAGGGATGAGGGGGGGAGGAGGGGGTGGGGCAAGCTTGGGAGGAAGGGGAGGGAGAGGCATCCAGGGAGGGGGGGAGCGGGGCAGGGAGAAATAGGGGCAACCACAGGCCCACCCTCCTGATCAGGCTCGCCGAAGCTCTGGATCCCCTCTCCCTCAAGCGCTGCCAGGCTAACATCTGCAGCTTCCGCCCTCGCAACGTCAAGAACTCCTAAGGCTCACTGGTCACACATGTGTGACTACAGACGTTGGACCTCCATTACGGGAGGATCGCCTGGTTGGACAGTGGCCCCTGCCGCTGGGGGATGTCTCTAACTAAGGGCTCCTGCAGCTGCTCCTCTGCGGGTGCCTCTCAAACTACTCTCTCTCTCCCCCTACGTCTAGCTCGTTGCCTGTGGCGCTTTTGAGCCAATCTGCTTGGTTTCTTTTTCTGTTTAACCTGGGTCCATTCTCCCTCTGAAGGTGTCACCCAGGGGTATGAGACTCTTGCTGCTCCTAGCCGAGGGGGTGCTCGGCCCTACCGACTTTGCCTACTCTTTCTGTGGGGAGAAGCCCAGTCCTAGCCACAAGGGCAGTCTCTAACTAAATGACCCATCTACCCAGAAATCTCCTCTCACTGACGAAGTGTACCCACCTCGAGGATCTCTAGGAGGATCAACTTTGGAAGGGACTCTAAGCTCTCAACAACCAGTCTGATCCTAGAAACCCCGTTGTCTACTGCCACTGATGCTGACGGGGACTCCAACACCGTGCCAAACACTCTACCAATGGAGGGAAGGATGGCTCTGTATTCCTTTGGGAGCCCAAGGAAGCAAAGCATCACCGGGAATCGGGGAACATGGTGTGTCGTGTCCATGTCATCCACTATAAAGCCATGGTACCAAGGGAAGAGGTACACCAAATGCGGGCCAAGGAGGATGGGGCTCTACTCCACAAATGTCAAGGCAGTAGAGCTCAACTAGATGCGAAAAATGCTCTTTCGTAGATGGTGACCTCTTGAATGTGGTCGCCCTCTAGTGCCAAGCTCGCCTGGATCCACTCTCACCCGTCTCCTTGTGGGTATGAGGCCCACAATTCTACCCACGACTGCTTTGTCCTGGAGGGACTGAACTGCATATTGCACCTGTTGCTTGTCGGTTGAAGAAAGAATGACCTTAACGATTGTGGGATTCAAGGGTGCTGCCATAAAGCCAGACCAAGGGTCACCACCAAGGTTTCTTTTCCCGAGAGAGCACAAAACTCACCGCTACTACAGGAAAGGGAGGAAAAAGAAAGGGCAAAACTTAGGAAAGGAAAGAAAGGGGGCTAGATTGCAACTGCTCCAAGGACTCACGAGGTCCAGTACTGGCCCTATGTCGGGCTAGGAGCAGTTTGGGTTGCAACACCGCTTGGAAGAGGCGAGTTTACACCATACACGGGCTCCACAGGCAACATCAAAAGGCTTTCCACAAAGCTAGGGGAGTTCACGGCCTATGCGCAACATCACCAGCAAAGGGAGGAGCGGACGGGTAAAGAAGCGGGAGGGGAAGAGAGGCGAGAAGCGGAGAGGCGGAGAAGGGGTAGAAGAAGGGCAGAAGGGAGGCAAGCGAGGCAAGAGAGTTGAGAAGGCGGAAAGAGGAGGCGGAATAGAGGTGGGGGGAAGATGGAATGGAGGCGAGGGTGGAGGCATAGGAGAGGGAGTCGAGATGAGACAGAGGGATGGTGGGCGGAGACCTGGTGAAGGCAAGAGCAGAAGCCCTGATATTGACCGAAGTGAACAATGGTCCTCATTTATATAGATGTAAGGTGTCTTAGGTGTCTCAAGCCTAAGACACCTCTTAGTGTACCAAAAAGGTGTCCTAACTATACTAAGGTTAGAACACATGACCATAGGTACTAGCCTAGTTATGTCCATGCATGCACATAACATTCTCCCATCCCATCCTTTAACAAAAAAGGACTAATTGGCGTCTACAAAAATCAATACTTTTCCACGTGCCATTCTCGTCTGAACGATCGTTCCAACTAACCTTCAGCTCTCGAACAGCCATGTTTCTAAGTTGTCATTCCTATAATCCAGAAGGCATTCTCGCTCATGGGGAACATAAGCGGACAGATCTTCCAACCTTTGTGAGTTCATCCACAAAGACTAGGTTATCTCCAACACCCAGAATTACTAACATGAAAGATTCGATATACCCGAACTCCTTCAACTAATTGCATCTTGCAAGCCACATCCTTGATATTTGTAAGGATCAAGAACAAACCACAATAGCGATGAGGTACCTTGTACAGTGGGCCAATGCACATTGCCTACGAAACTTTTGGGACTCTCAGGTAAACCTACTAACCTTCTGAGAAAACTCAAGATGTTCGGTAGGTTAGCATAAAATTGTGCTCTATCTAATACTTTCCCTTGCTAAGCACAAAGCAAAGTTTGAGTTAGAAAGGTTCTTTCTAAAAGTGCTTTGTGAGGACACCAAACCTTTTAGAAAACATATTTAAAAAAGGCAGGCTTGCATGCCACACCCTTCTCATGCAGTCCACACATGGCATCACACTTTGCACAGCCCATCCAACCTCTACTTCAGCCTCCTACCCACACCTAAAACTGCACTTTGTATTCAGCATTCTTATGCTTTCCCTGCTAGCTGCAACATATCTTGTTGCTCTTACAACCAATAAGCAGCAAAGCTCACCTTGACATTCTGTAAGCCAACAACCCAAGGGGCTCTAGGCTGGTGTCATGAGGGTGTGGAATCTAGTTCGCAAGGTCACGAGGTGGGATGTGCAAGTTCTTACCCTAGGGAATTGTGCCTTGAGGTAATTGAGGGGCCTAAGGCCAAGAGGGGCCCAAAGAACCTTAGCAATTCATGTTGGTCATTGGTGGGGATTTTTAAAAAGTCCCAGTAGAGGGGGCCCAGGGGCAAATTAAAGCCCTTGGGGGCAAGCCAAGATGTGGCAAACTAAAAAAGAAAGATCAACATGGGATGGCTGACGAACAAAAAAGAGAGACGGGGCCTTGGAGAAAGGTAGCGGAAACACATGTAGAGAAGAAAGGTGTCGATGGTTACTTGAACCCACTATACCGCCGCCGTACGGACTGGCAATGGTGGATACAACTGATGTCGTACGGACGGTCCGTACATGAGCAACAAATGTGATTATGCGGACTGGTGCCGTATGACTTGTTTTGCCTTTTTACTATGGGCTGTGCGGAGAAGACTAGCTATTGTGTATGGTTTGTAGGAAAGGTCTCGACTGCTTGATGGCCATGGGCAGCAAGCTGTTGGTCCTAAGGTTGTACGAACTATACAACAACCATCCATTTGCTTTTGATATGGGCTGCTGTCAAAGTGGCCGAATGGAAGGACTTTTCAGCTTGGCAGGGCACGTGTTGAGTCCATGAAGGCATGCAATTAGCTCATGAATGAGCTTGGTTGAGCTCCTGGCTTGTAATAGGTTCACTCATATCTTCTAGTGATTGCCCTTGAGCAGTGGCCTATATTTTTAGAGGGTCTTGCTGCTTGGCAGGATGATTCACAATGAATGCTTGCAAAGTTCATGCTACCAAGCATTGTGGGAAGATCAGTTATGCTTTCACCCATTGTTTAGGTATTCCAGTGAGTCAGTGAAAACTGGTGGTTGTCTGTGGATTGTGTGGTCCTGCATGGGTACTAGTAACAGCTCCGAGGTTTAATGCAAGTGTTTCCATTGAGAATGGATGCCTATGGTCACATGGGTGTGAGAGCAGTGCCCTACAGGGTTAATGTTTGTGATATTGATGCCTAATGAGAATGGGAAGATTACTAAATGTGAGTGAGTTTGTACTCATTGTGTAATCTATTTGTGGGACTCTTCAGTTAATAACGAAATACCGAAAGGGGTGCCAAGGCTTTGGGTTCAATTTATGTCCTTGTGTTTGAGTAGGAGCACTCTAGCTCGCCCAATCTGTGTTTGAAGTGTTTGTTGAATATCTTAATGTGAAGGTTTATGGCTAGTTAGTTGTTTTACCTCCCTCTTGTTGGCCTTGAGGCTAGTTTCATGGTTCCGTTGCCAGGACTTCACCATCTTTCTTAAGGAGGTGATTGTCTCTGGTGAAGTGTTGCTTGTTGTAATTGGATTACAACGAGAAGAAAATCAGCAAATATGACTTTAATAGATAATGATTGGGATATGGAGGGGCAGTCCCCAAGATGAGCAAGAAGAGCATGAGGGAGCCTCCTAGGATGACCAAAATGTTGAGGCACAGCAAGCTGTAAATCCTTTTGGTGTGAGTGCCTCTCAATCAAAAGGGTCAAAAGAGGCTAAGGATGCAAAAGATACTGATGCTATGTTTAAGGCATAGTTATTGAGCTGTGGGAACACTCATGCAGCTCACGCAGGACCCAAGGTTCTTTGAGTTTAAGCAGATTCCTTTGAGGTCTAAGGAGAGATTGAAGCATTCTCATGCAAGGGAGCCTAGTGGGGTTCAAAAAACAGCCATTTGGTGTGGATTCATTGGATGGACAGCCTCCAATAATGCCAAATGTACAAGGAGTTCCATGGCAGCAACCCTTTCAAGGTCCTGGTATGGTTATGCATGGCCAAGGGACTGATTTTCAGAATTTAAATCAAGGGCAGCAAGCCTTTCCCCAACCCTTTTTGCATCCAGGGTATTTTGGTGGGGGTTCAGTATTTCAAGCGATGACTGGTCAAGTTAATGATGGTCAAGGAATGCTTGGAAATTAACCTGTTGGTTTTCAGCCTGGGATGCAAGGAATGCAAGGCAATGTATCTGGGGATATGCAGCCCGCAATGTCTAACATGATGTATGGCAACATTGGCATGCAGCCAAGAATGCAAAGTGGAAGGTCAGGGACCTTTGGAGCTCCTATAGGTATGTTTGGTATGCCTGGGGCTGGTTTGACAAACCCTCTAATGGGTAGTGGCAGTGCAGTACAAGCTGGAGGGAATAGTCTATGACAATCTAACACCCAAAGGAAAGGTAAAAAGATTACAAGGAGGGTGGTGCAGCAGTGAGATAGGTTGAAGGCTTTAACTTTTGTGCAGCAGTTTGCTGCAGCCTTCTCAGGAGGGAACTTCAGTGAGTCATCAAAAACTGTAGAAGAGAGAGCAGAAGAGGGAGCGTAACGCAGTCCTCCGTGTAGCTCGATGATGATGAAGATAAGGAGCAGATCTGGAGCAGGAGGGGACAGATCTAGAGCAGAGGAGCAGAAGAGACAGATCTGGAGCAGGATGGGACAGATCTGGAGCAGAAGGGACAGAGCTGAAGCAGAGGAGCAGATCTGGAGCAGAGGAGCAGAAGTTGGGGCAGATCTAGAGGAGAAGATGGAGCAGCCAGGAGGCAGGAAGGAGAGACAGAGAGAAGGCAGCAGCCAGGAGGCAGAGAGGAGCAGATCTGAAGAGGAGAGGTAGAAGTGGAGCAGGAGGGGCTGCAGCAAAGCATGGAGGAGAAGAGGAGCAGCTGCAGGTCCTGTCCTGTCTAGAGGAGTGTGGGGGCTTGTGCCTTTATAGGCCAGACCTAGCTGGTCGGCCAGCTGGTCGGTGGGCCTGCCAGCTGGTCGGCCAGTTCTGGTCGGCCAGACCAGCTGGGGTGGCTGGCCTTTTGGCTGGCCTGTAAGCTGTATAGATTGCCCCAGAAATTGGGGATTGTTAGTTGCTTAATAGTATTGACTCTATTTGCGGGTAGTGTTGTCCATACTCAGAAAAGAGAAGCTCTATGCTAAATAGAGCTAATGTGAGTTCTTGTAATATGAACTCACAACCTTGGACATGTCATTTTGATAAATGTCAAAAGCTAGGAAGGTATGTGCGTGGTCCATTTTGAGAACGATTACGAAAGTCAAATCCTTTCTAGGATTTGTGAACTTCTTCGAGACTTATATTTGGAATAATGCTAAGATAGCATTACTTCTATCAAATTTGTCAACAAGGATAAATACAATAAGTATAGTCCCGTTGTGTGGTTAAAGGAACTTGGCGCTTGTTTTAAGCAATTAAAACATGATGTCACTACAACTCTTATATTACAAAACCATTCGTGGTTGAAATAGATGCTAGTGACTATGCTATTGAAGCAGCTTTGTTAAAAACAAGTAGACGAGTAGCTTTTGAGAGTAAAAAGCTAACCGCGCCTAGGAGTGGCCAACACATGAAAAGGAGCTGTATGTTGTTATTCACGCACTATCAGTGGGTGGGGTCCTTTGCAACCATGTCGCCTTGAATGCTCTACCCTCAACAGTTGTGTCGACAGGTGCCGCCTCATGTGCACTGCCTTGGGAACTCCACCCTCGGTGATCGCACCGTACGCGCCACCTCGGTGGTCGCATAGGCCGCATCACACTGCCTTGGTGGCTGTGAAAGGCACACCGCCAACCACTCCGGACTTTGAGCAATGTTCCTCTCAATCCAGCCACTCTACACTTTGGTCGCTGCACCCCGTGACCCCGCCGTGCATGTCTCAAAGTCCATTGAGAGGTGGAGACATTATTTTGTATGGCTGTACTTTTGTGGTCTATGTGGATAACTCTTCTCTAAAGTATTTCTGCAACACCTTTGGTGGCAAGAAAGCCTGTCAGTCAAAATTGAGGTGGGAATTTGATTTCGAGATTCATTATCGAAAGGGTTCTAGCAATAAGGTAGCTGATGCCTTGAGTAGAATCGGTACTATATGAATCAACTTTGCTTCACAAAGATCCACTCAGATTTGTATGACACTCTCACGGGCCTTTATCCCGAAGATGAATTATTTTAAAGTGTCTAGTATAAAGTACAACCTGAGATTGCCCCTTTTGGTAATAAACTACAAGAGTACTCCATTTAGAATGGTTTGCTTTTCCGAAAGGGTAAGACCTGTGTACTCAAGGTGACAGATACGAGGTGGCATATCTTGTCATTACAATCCCAGTGCTGGACATCCCAGGATACAAAGAACTTTGGATCTAGTCTAAAAAACTTTCTTTTGGCCTAAGCTTAAGGTTAATGTCGAATTGTATGTTTGAAATTGTCAACAATGCCGAGTCAATGCAGCATGAGTTCGGTTGATATCTAGGAACGGATGGACCGACTAAGCTGGTAAATCAGACTCCGGAAGACATGCCGAGAGCTTATGTCTCCCTAAGGCGGTCTAATTGGGAAGATTATCTTCCTTCCCTAGAATTTACTTACAATAGTATAAAGCATTTGCTGAAAACAGCCTCAAGGCCAACAAGAGGGAGGTGAAACAACTAAGCAATCATAAGCCTTCACATTAATATATTGAGCAAACACTTCAAACACAGATTGGGGGAGCTAGAGTGCTCCTACTCAAACACAAGGACATAAACTGAACCCAAAGCCTTGGCGCCCCTTTCGGTCTTTCTTTATTAATTGAAGATTCCAACAAATAGATTACACAATGAGTACAAACTCACTCACATTCCCACTCTTAGTAGGCATCAGTATCGCAAACATTAGTCCTGCAGATTCTGCTCTCACACCCATGTGACCATAGGCATCCATTCTCAGTGCAAACACCTGCAATAAACCTGGGAGCTGTTACTAGCAGCCCATGCAGGACCACACACTCCCCAGAAACCATAAGTTTACATTAACTGACTAGAATATCCAAACAATAGGTGAAAGCATAACTGATCTGCCCACAATGCTCCATTGTGAATCATCTTGCCAAGCAAGACCCTCCAAAAATGCCACCCATTGCTCAAGGGCAATCACTACAAGGAATGAGTGAACCCTTTACTAGCCAGGAGCTCAATCAAGCTCATTCATGAGTTAATTGCACACCTTCATGGACTCAACACGTGCCCTGCCAAGCTGAAAAGTCCTTCCATTCAGCCACTTTGGCAGAAGCCCATATCAAAAGCAAATGGACGGCTATCGTACAGCCCGTACAACCTCAAGACCAACACCTTGCTGCCCATGGCCATCAAGCAGCCCATACCTTCTGTACAGCCCGTACACAATAGTTGGTCTTCTCCATACAGCCCATAGTAAAACTACATTGACTTTCTTTGAAAACAGTAGTGCCCTTCAGTGAATTCCCTATTGTCTTTGCAAGGTATAGTGCGTCAACCTAGAGTTGATGCTCGAGAGCCGGACATATGCCTAGTACACAGCTATCTCAGATACAAACTACTACTTGCCAAGCAGGCCGGCACCAGCCCATACAATCGCATTTATTGCTCACGTACGGACTGTCCATACTACAGCAGCTGTATCCACCACTGCCAGTCTGTACGGCAGCCATACCGTGGGTTCAAGAAACCATCGGCGCCTTGCTTCTCCACACATGTTCCCGCTACCTTTCTCCAAGGTCCCGTCTCTCTTTTTCGTCCGTCAGCCGTCCCACGTTGATCCAAGGCCTTCCTTTCTTTTTTAGTTTGCATGGGCATGCCACATGGCAGCCCACATCTTGGCATGCCCCCAAGGGCTTTAATTCGCCCCTAGGCCCCCTCTAGTGGGAGCTTTTTAAAAACCCCACCAATGACCAAAGTAAACTACTAAGGTTCTTTGGGCCCCTCTTGGCCCTAGACCTCTCAATTACCTCCGAGGCAACTTGCAGATTCTCACCCCGTGACCTTGCCAACTAGATTCCCAGGGTCGGGCCCCACATGCAAGTACAAAAGTCACGCCCTCTTGACATACCCCTCTCTTGAAACATGGCAAGCGACCTCGATTGCATCTCGATGTTACAAGGATATGCAGTAACTGAAATACATGTGAATATACCATCATGAAAGAAAGTTTTACCATTTGGGACAGCATATATGATTGTTCAAAACCTAGGATAGCAATCCATATAAACTGCAAAAACCAACTCATAGTGACTAGTTCACTGATCATAGAAGTCCCAAGGCAAATATATTATCCATAGGCAGTACCTCGAGTGAAACATACAGTGTCACCAAGTGACCTTTAGATATCTGAGCCCATCTGTAACAAAGAGACAGAGGTACTACCCCTCTCTTGAGCAATCAAGCAATGCTCCAGACCTACACTCTGCTGAGTCTTAGGGAGCCACAACCGAAGTTGGCTCAAGCCAAAAAGCATCTAGATAGAGCTGTAATAACTGAGATGTATATGTCAGATCATCCTCTTCCAACCACTTTGCATGTAATTGATGGGATATCTCAAGGTGTATGCCCCAGGCACACCTTGGGTTCTATGTGTGTGTGCTAGAGGCACAGTTGGGTGCCCATAAGCACTGTTAGGTGGTGGTAGATGCCACATAGGATGATTGAGAGATTCTAGGAGCTGATTGAGGAGATGATTGTGGAGCTTGGTGGCTCATGTAAGAGGTGCCTACATATGGACCTCACCTTTCTTCATTCCATAAGTAAGCAAGCATTCTCATTTCATGTTCAGCTTCATGCTTTCCTTTCAGTTCTTCAACATGGTATCAGAGCACTATGATCCTCCTTGAGCCCATTTGTGCCATGTCATCTTCTTCACCTTCCTCTCCATTTTGCCCCTTTCTGCCCAACCACTTGGAGGGCTGAGTTCTCTACCTAAAAGCAACCATTCCCAAGGTCCTTCTGGCTGGAGAGACCCTTCATATGGGCGAACTTCCACGTCAGAGGAATAAGATAATGGTGCCCACGAAACCGCGCAACAGTCGTCTTCTTCCTGACGCCATTTCTTGCAATGCGACTTGTTGGAGCAGCCATTCCAAAATTCCTCTGAGCCAAGCTTGCACAACAGTATGAGCTAGCTCCTGTCCAGATTTGAAGGGAAATGGTCCACCAGGGAGGGAGAAACAGCCGAAGAACCAGTCAACTTTCAAGCTGCTGGCTATGGTGACGTGATGCGGCATTTCGCCTCTCTTCCTCAGTGGCTCTTCTCTGGTATACCAGCTTTGTTTGTACCTAGAAAGCCCTCTTTTCTTTGCTTTGAAGAGTGAGATACAAGCCCTCCAAGTCCAGGCCTCTGTTTTGAACAGTTTTGACAATGTTGTGAGTTTGATGCTACATTAGATGCTACTTTAGCATTTCCGATGTTTTAAAGTGTTGAATAGCATCACTACAACTGTGGCTACAACTTTCCTTTAAGTTGCTATACCTGGATTTGCTTGGAATACTTTCATTTGGCCACCTCTATGAAGCATGCAAGTTGAAGCATCATTTCCATTATGATTTGTAGTATGGAATTTGGTTACAAGTCTTTGCTACTCTAAATGCTTGTACTTTGAAGCTCTTCAACTCTTTCTAGCCTTGTAAGAGAGTAGACACTGCCCATTTTGGGTTAGACCCTCTCATGGCTACCTTCTTGAATATGGATAAGTTCAATGGTAAAGGCTTTCACACATGGCAGATGAAAGTTAAGTTTGCATTGATGAGGAAAACCTCTGGGGACTTGTCAAACCTGCTTCAACTTCTTCTTCAACAGCCTCTAATGCTGGAGAATCCGATGTCATCACACTTTTTCACAAGTGAGTAAAGCTCCTGCAAACTCACTCCCTCCTCCGCTCCCCGTCTACCCCCCCCTCACACGCTGCGTGGCCCTCCCCTCTTCCTCCTCGCAGCCACTGCCGTGCGGCCCTCCGCCCCCCTCTCGTCACCCCCGCCCGTCGATCCTCGCCTCCCCCCTCGCCACACTCCGCTCACCTCGCCGCCCCGCTCCACTCCCCCTCTCTCCGCCCGTCGCTCCTCCCTCGCCCCGCTCCTCCTCTCCTACTCCTCCCCTCTCTGCATTCAGCCCCCCCCACCCGCCCCACCCCCTCGCGTGGCGCTACCAACCCCCCCGCCCCCTTCTACCCCTCCCTGCTACTGCGCCATGCTGCCCCCCCTTTTTCCCTCTCCTCCTCACCTCTCTTCCCCACCCCCCTCGTGCGGCGCTGCCACACCTTCCCTTCCCCTCTCTCTCACCCCCCTGCGCTGCGCTGCCCCCCCCCCCTCTCTTTCTCCTCCTCCTTCCCCCGCCATCCCCTTTCGTCACCACCCTCTCCCCCCCCCGTTTCCCCATACCTCTCCATCCCTCTTCTTCCCTCCCCCACCTTAATCCCCCATCCCCGCCCCTTCCGTTTCCTTCCCCTTCCCCCGCCTCGGAGTGTTCGCAGTTAGTCAATGCGATATGGCAGCCACGTGCCCGGAACCGGTGGCCCAAACGGACTCCCCTCCTCCATCAGCCTATCGCGTAACATTGACAGAGCACCAGGTCTCCTTGGTGAAGCAGGCCGCCACTCCCAGACATCCATTTATGGGAGAGTCATTGGCTACTCCCCTTCACAAGTAGACATCAGGGACTGGTTGCAGTCCACCCTCTACCTCGAGGACAGTCACATCGAGGAGGTTGCACTCATGGGACGTGGCATCTTCTGGCTTAAGCTCTCCTCAGCACAAGCTACGAGCGACATGGTCAGGCGATCCCCTACTTCTGTGGGTGGGAAGATCATCCTCATGGTCCCATGGTACAGGGGTTTCAGTGTAGCGGACTTCGATGCACGCTTTCGCATTCCTCGCCATCCAGTTACCCTTATCTTCCCAGGTCTCACAACCGAGCTTCGCCCGATCATCAAGGACCTGGGGGCACACTTTGGCTGGCCTATGCAGGACACCTACGTTGATGCGGCGGCAGCCCAAGGGGTGCCACGTGTCAAAGTGGCAGTCCTCGATCCACAGAGCATCCCCTCGGAGTTCGAGATAGAGACCGACACAGGTGTGGTGACGCAGCGCATTCTGGTCACTGGTCGCCCAAACCAGTGTCTGAGATGCCATGGCTTCGGGCACCAAGCACGCTCATGTCCTCGCTTCACGGGTACAGAACCTCAGAAGACCCCCATTCAGGCAACTCAGGATCCTCCTCACCAGT
The DNA here is from genome assembly GCF_047967505.1 of Dipteris shenzhenensis. NCBI lineage: Eukaryota > Viridiplantae > Streptophyta > Polypodiopsida > Gleicheniales > Dipteridaceae > Dipteris > Dipteris shenzhenensis. The sequence goes on from NC_141610.1 coordinate 21,348,144, forward strand.
CAGCGACATCCCCTCCCGAAGGGGAAGGCTGGACGGAGGTCAAAAGAAAACGGAGGGGAAACAAAGCAGGCCCCAAAGAACCTGCCCATCTACAGCAAGAGCCCCCTCCGGTGGTCCCTACTCATCAGCAGCCCGGTAAGGGGAAGGAGAAGGGAAAGGAGAAGGTCAGCCAGCCTCCCCCTCATCCTTCACCCTGCCCTCCTCCCCCTCCCCCCTCCTCCTCGATTCTCCGACCCCCACCTCCTCCAGGATCCCCCTCCGCACCGGTGGTTTCCACTCCACTCTGTTCCTCAAGCATGATCCAGAGGGAATCCCCCCCTCCACTTGCGCCACCTGCAACCCCGAAGCCAGCACAGACCTCACTCGCACCTATCCCTCCGGGCCTGGCGGAGGGGAGTGGCCCTTCCCCGCAGGTGGCCAGCACCCCTCTCTCTGGTTCAGACTCCTCATCGTCGTCCCCATGCCCAAGGGCTGCTCCTAGAGCTCTTCCATTGGAGTTTTATCGAGCAGGTCCTTGGGATTATCTGGATGCAGCGGGTATTGGCTCCTTCCCTGCATGCCTAGACATCAGCATCTTCTTCCTCCGCAAGGGGGCGGAGGGTAAGGTCTCCGTCCTTGCCCCACACGATGGTCCTAGCTATTCCTTCACTATCTCCAGTGAAGGAAATGAGCAATGGACAAATGAAAATGTTTGGGAGACGATACGAGATCAGTCCCAGGAGCAGGAGCAGGTGCAGGACTGGATTGGTAGCAGAGCAGCGGAGCTTCTTCAGCAACAGTGGCAGGAGGGTGATGTTCGTCTGCGTTGGCACCACAGCGCCAAACGTTTCCGACTCCTGGTCATTATTAGACCACCGCTGGAGTGGGCCTACGCGGAAGGGCTTCGCCCATGGAGGACCTCAGAGATAGCGGGCTTCTACAGCATTTCCTTGGCAGAGGCGTCGAGCTGGTTAGAGAGAGCCTACCACAACGGGACGAAGGGCCTCTCCCCTCTGTTGAAGGTTTAAGAGGATGGGTCCGATGATCCGGCCTCTCCTTCGAAACCTTCACAGAAGCGCCTTTGTCTCCACACAGGACATCCTCCGACCACTTCAACATCGACCGCAAGCAGAGAGCTGTTTGTGGCCCACCTTCCCTCCTCATGAGTATTCGCATTATCTTTTGGAACGTTAACGGGTTCCACTCATCAGGAACTCGTGGCCCCAGGAAGATGGTGCTCAGACAGGAGCTCCAGCCAGCCTTGGTGGGAAGGGTAGATGTGATCCTACTACAGGAACACAAGCTTTCGGCTTCTCAGACCAGTATTTGTGGGAAGGTCCTCACAGGACGCTCCCACACCTACTGGGAACCTTCGATTGGCGAGCAGGGGAGGAGCGGGGGTGTCTGTACCTCCATCGACACTTCTCTAGTTCAGCATGTGTGTGGTTTTCGCACTCTGATCCCAGGACGTGCGCTTTGGGTGGGCTTGCATATTGAGGGATCCCGTATCGGCATCCTCAATATCTACGCCCCGACCGATCTCAGACGTAGAGCCGTTTTTTGGAGATCCTTGACAGACTTGTTGCCAGAGATGGACTCTTGGATTGTAGGAGGGGACTTCAACAACCTTGAGACCTTAGAGGATCAGCAGGGACGGGGCCCAGAGTTCCTCGGTATAGCTCAGGCAGAGCAGGCAGATTGGGACTCCTTCCTCTTCGCAGTGGGAGGTCGGGACAGTTGGAGGGAGCCTTCCTTTCGCAGATGGTCCGGGAGTCTGAACTTCTCTTGGGGTTACAGGAGGGAGGGAGGCAGACTTCTGGAGCGGCTGGACCGTTTCTATGTCAGCGACTGGGCGCTTAGCAGAGGAGGAGAGTCAGGAGTGGTTCCAAGGACGACACTCTCCGACCATGCCCCAGTCATCCTAGTCCTGGACTCAACCTCTCACTCCTCACCTCCATGTTCATGCCAGATCCCAGACTCCATCTACTCCAGAGCAGCGGTTCACAGCAGGATAGTGGACCTGTGGGAGCAGGATTGGGACCCCACCAGGGATATGGCAGCACAGGTAGCTCAGGCGCTTGCTGAGTCCAGCCTCATCTGTCAGCAGGAGGCGATTCGGGTCAGACAGTAGTGGTGGGCGCGGGAGAGGGGTCTCAGACGTGATCTCGCTTCGATTCAGTGGATGCAGCAGTTTTCTCCAGGCTCTGAGGAGCTCAAACAGCAGGAGGTTCGGGCCCGAGCCATGCTAGAGGAGATCACCCAGCGTCGCTCAGAGTTCTCATTTCATGCTTCCAAGTCCTTCTGGGCTAGGAAAGGCGACAGGATGTGCAGAGAGTTCTTCAGGACTCATGGACAGAGGTCGGCAGGGGAACAGCTCCGTTCTCTTAGGGCGCAGGATGGTAGTGTCAGGACAGATCCAGACGAGGTCCGGGACTTGGCGACACAGATTTCTACAGATCATTGTTCCAGCAGGAGCCCCCAGACCCTCGTGGCCGCATTTGCAGGGAGGAGGTGTGGAGATCTACACCGCGGCTTGTGCAGCCCAGCATGAGCGACGCCCTTCTCGCCCCTTTCACCGTGGCAGAGATGCAGGATGCGGTGAGCGCTATTGATGGGCAGAAATGCCCAGGTGAGGATGGCCTCTCTAGAGCTTTCTTCACCACCTTTTGGGAGCAGATCCACCGGCCCTTGCTCGCAGCCTTCCAGCATATCTTCTCCAGCGGGCAGATGCCAGAGAGCCTTGCGACAGGCCTGATTTGCCTCATCCCCAAAGGGGGGGACCGTCAGCAGGAGATCAGACAGTGGCGCCCTATCACCCTCCTCCCGACCGCCTACAAAATCCTTGCCAAGATGATCAGTAGCCGCATCCGCCCCCTGCTACACGACTTGATTCATGACACCCAGACTGGTTTTGTCCAAGATCGCAGCATTTTGGACAACATCTTCACTTTCTCAGAGGCGACGGAATGGGCTCAGCACAATGGCCAGCACCTTGCCATACTCCTTCTCGATTTTGAGAAGGCGTACGACAGGGTAGACTGGTCCTTCTTGGAAGGTACACTCTCTCGGTTTGGTTTCCCGGACGAGTGGATCAGAGGTATTGCTAGCCTTTACAGATCGGCCTCCAGTCGGGTTATCATCAGCAGCAAGATGGGAGAGAGATTCACACTCGAGCGCTCGGTGCGTCAGGGCTGTCCATTAGCGCCTTACCTCTTCCTATTTTTTGCGGAGGCCATGACCCACTTCCTTCGAGCCCGTACCACTGGTCTTCGCGGGATGCGTCTCCCTATTCGAGATGATGCAGAGCTTCTGGACTCCGAATATGCAGACGACACAGCCCTATATGTGCAAGATGATGTCGAGTCACTGGAGCGAGTGAGACTGTCCCTAGAGATTTTTTGCCTTGCGGATGGGGCGAAAATCAACTGGCATAAGTCAGTTGGTTTTCTTACGGATCCGGGAGCCAGCTCACAGTGGGGTATTTTCCTAGGGTTTCGCTGGATCCCTAGAGGGCAGACGACACGCTACCTGGGATTCCAGGTAGGCCTGGACATCACACCGGCTCAGCAGTTCTTGCCGGTCCTAGCCTCCATACGACGGAAGCTTGCTTTCTGGAGCACGGCTCGGCTTTCCTTGGCAGGCAGGGCCCTTGTGGTCAATCAAATCCTTCTTGCCACTGCTTGGTATGTGGCCTCTTGCTGGTGTTTCTCGAGATCATGTGTAGCCTAGCTGAGGAGACTGGTGCAAAACTTCCTATGGTCTGGTTCAGACGGTTCCGACACCACCAGAGCTAGGGTCGCTTGGCAGACGGTCATTCTCCCCCAGACAGAGGGCGGCCTCGGCATCATAGATCCAGAACTGCAGAGTCAGGCACTTCTTGGCAAGTTAGTCATCCGCGGTCTGACCCCAGGAGGGCAGACGTGGAAGCTCTTGCTACAGCATGGTCTCAACGATTGTACTCCCCAAAGAGGGGGTGTTTGGCAGCCTTCTATCCGATGGATCTTCACTTCAGCTCCTTTGACTCAGCCCCGTTCCCCCTTCCTCCGTAGCCTCATCTCGGTCTGGTGGAAGTTGCGACTCAGCCTTTCCCAGGTTCCCCCTAGCTGCCAAGAGGAGATAGACAGACAACCCCTGATCTGGAGCAGCCAGGTGACAGATGTTACAGGTCGCCAGCTTGGAGAGAGATCCCATATCCCTTGGGCGCTCTGGGCGCGTGGGCCCGCACGCTCACTCTGGGTTTGGAGGGACGTCTACAGCCAGCTGAGCCCAGGCGAGCTGGCAGCAGCAGTAGGTACGGCACGTGGGCTCTAGGCTCGGCGAGCGGAGTTTGATGCTGCCATTCCTGCAGGTTGGAGGATTCCCATAGTCACCGGACAGCTCTTCCCGGGAGATGAGAGGTGGCTAGGACAGTTCACTCCACGAGGCATTCCTTTGGTGGTTGCAGGCCTCTTCTCGGACTCCTCGGTACACTTCTTCTCTGTCACTGATGACAGTCGCCTACAGAGCAGAGAGGCCGTGATCGACCCCCAGCTTCCCTGGCAGTGCCTGCGCATTGTAGGGCTGCAAGGGAAGACGTGGCATATAGACCCCCTGATTATGCAGGACCAGGATTGGAGACTCTGGATATGGGAGGGCCGTTCCTTGACAGAGGTGGAGTGGGACCCAGGAGAGTGGCGCTGGCCACCATCGGAGACCTCAGAGAACCCTACCCCCTTCTTTTCTTACAGTGCGGGCACGGGTCGGCGTGCTCTTGGGGCTATCCAGCGCAGGCTACCCACATAGGCACATAGGTGGTATGCCCAAGGGATGATATCTTTGGTCTTTCTTCGCACTTTCTGGAAGACTCTTTGGGCTAGCTGGCGGCCGAGGAAGATCTCCTACTTCCTTTGGATGGTGGCACACAAAGGGCTTCCAGTTGGCAGCTGGCTGAGGCAGATGGGGCAGGAGGGGCTTTGCCAGATGTGTTTTCAGGAGGAGGAGTCCCCGAAGCACTGCCTTTGGAGCTGCTCGCATGCGCAGACGGTTTGGAAGGGAGTCATGGGGATCTTAGCGAGGGCTACACCCGCCGATCACTTGGGGAGCCGTTTGCTGGTGCAGCACTGAGACAAGACATCACTTGGCCTATGAGTTCTCTAGACAAGATCCCGTCTTTTTCATCACACAGGCCACCTGGGCATACATGGACAGCTTCGCTGGCATATCTGGACTTCCAGATGCGCGCAGACTGTAGGAAATCAGACTTCTTCTGCTACCCAGACCCTCGCAGACATTTGGAGCACAATCGTTCATACACTCAAGGGTCAGTGGGATCAGATTCAGGGAGAGTCCCGGGCAGGGAAGGAAAAGAGACGACGTTTCCTTCGCGACTAGGACCACCGGGAGTTGCTCTTCCAGCACCTTCGTTTGCTTTGCCTGAGTCTTCTGGAGAGCGTGTTTCCTTTCTTATACGCTACATCCATGCTTTCAACATACTTATCACTTAACTTCTCTGAAACTCCCATAATATCTCATGTTGAGCTTAGGAAACAACCGGTCTTTGCCCCTCTTCTTCCTCAGCCTTGCCTTTTCAAAGCGCAAAAAGAACCCAATCACCTTCATTAAATATCAATTCACGACGGTGACGATCAGCTGCCTTCCTTTGCTTTGCTTGAGTCTTCTGGAGAGCGTGTTTCACTTTCTTATACGCTACATCCATGCTTTCAACATACTTATCAGCCTCAAAAATCTTATCCTTAGTATGCAAGGTAGGCGGAACTTTCCTACCCCCTTCCACTATTACAAAATGAGCTTTTCCACTGGAAGTATGCACAGTATTGTTGTGAGCAAATTCTGCTAAGGACAGATACTGTTGCCATTGTGTCTTATGCTCAAACACATAACATTTCAGCAAATCAAGAGCAGTGGAATTAGCCTCTTCGGACTGCCCATCTGATTGAGGATGAAAAGAAGATGAAAATCTCAATGTAGTGTCCATATTTTCAAAGAGCTCTCTCCAAAAGAGACTCGTCATACGCGGATCTATGTCCCTCACGATAGACTATTTCTTCTTCACCAATAGCACTGGTGCATCCCAAGGTTACTTGCTAGGTCTCACTTGACCTAGCCGGAGGTATTTTTGAAGTTGCCACACAATTTCTTTCTTCTCAATCAAACTTGTCCTATAGGGCTGCCTGAACATAGGTTGCGCACCAAGCATAAGTTCAACCGATAGATCCTTTGGTAGTTCCTTTCAAAACATGTCTCAGTAATCAAACAGGATCTCACGTATTACTTGAGCCTCAGGTGATTCTTCGCTCCAAGAGCTCCAACTAATTACATATGCTACACCAAATCCATGGCTGAAATATTATTATGAGCAAAACAGCTTGCTGCAATCTTATCATGTTTGCGGTTCTTCGGAGGACAGCAAAATTATCATTAATATTATCACAACTAGTGTTTTGCAAAAAATGAGCTTAAATTATTATTAAAACACAATTTTGATTTCTCTACACACCAAAAAGCGCCACAATCTCCAAATTGCAACAATTGAAACGTTTTCAAAGCAGAACAAAAATATTAATCATTAGACTTAAGTAAACTTAAATCAAGTTGAGAGGCAATCTTGACCATTGGTCCACAAAGATCCACCTGAAAGAGTAAACCACTTTCCATTAACTTGAAATGTATTACATAATTTCTATAGTTAATATTTACAGAAGGGTTCTTCCCAAAGGATCACTTCATGCCAATCAAAAGGTCTACACGATCTAATCTCATAACATGAAACGATAAATCTTTCGAGTAATCCTTGAATCGCCACTCAAAGATTTGGGACTAACTCTTCCCAAGGTTCAGTGGTTCTATGCGCAAGATTAACGCCGTAGCGATGGCTATGGGAACCATGGGGATGCTCAGGTTCTGTACAAGAGAAGCGTCAATGAAATTATAGTACTACCATGGTCAAAGAAAACATGAATTGCCCCTTGACATGTCCAACCATGGTGACAAGGATTATCTAGTGTACATATTTCTATGAAGTGGACGCCACATTCCCTTTCCCTTTGGTTGATTCAAAGGAAAAGCAGATGATATGTGGCTCGCTTGACACACTTGAAGCAAGAGTCCTTTGGCTTGGGTTGCCTCCTGTGCCGGAAAATCCATGTGAGGCTTCTTCACAAGAGGCCCCGATGTCTGCTTGTTGTAGTTAGCCTTTTCAAGCTTCGAGTTGGAGTTGCCGACTCAATGGTTCTTTCAATTCTTTTTCTCTTAGGCTTACCATTTTGCGCAGCCGAGGAAGATCCAACTTCCTTGTATCCATAGGTACTATCCTAGATCTTCGCAACATGGATAGCCTCTTCCAAGGATTTCGTTTTGATAATCTTTAGGTAATCACAAAGAACAAGCGCATGCTTGTTGATTTAAGTCAAGGGACTTTGCAATAATATCTCTGAAGTCCTAGAGATATGACTTCAAGACTTGGCACCCTTTGACAAATTATGAAGCTTTCAAAATTATCCTACTCATCAGGTTCTTGCAAAAACTTTTTTATGAATGCCTCCCAAAATTCAATCCAAGACTTGGGAGCAGAAGGCTTTGTCTTCAACTCTCGCCACAACGTGAAAGCCTTCCCTCATAAATACATCTCTAAAAGGGTTGGTGGACGAATATCTTCAGGATAGTCAATGATGGCAAAAGGAGCTTCCTACCTGTTTAACCATGAACGCACATATTCAGGATTCCTCCTTTCTTCTCATCTGAGTATATCTAAGGAGAAAAGGAGGGCATACCATAGTGCTTCTTACCATATTCTTGAGTTTGTTGCAAAAGCATCAGGTGCTGCTGAGTATTTTGTATCGGATCAAACAAACCTTGAAGAACATTTGCATCAATCTGAACCACTTGCATCTGTGGTGGAGCAGTGGGTCCAGCAACTTGATTGGGCTGGGTTTCATCGGAAGATTCAGCCATCACGAGGATTCAGCTCCATGATGAGAAAGAGGAGATGGAAGAAAGAGGGCTTGAAAAGACAGTATTTTACCTTGAAAAGAGAGGTGGAATTGCTTGAGATTGGTCAGGAGAGAACAAGGTGGAGCTGTAGTAGAGTAGGAGGGCTCAAAGAGCGATCTATTGCAGCAGAGATGAGGTGATTTAGATAATTATAGGGGCAGTTATGGGCATGGGAAGGAGGCTGTAGTAGAGGCTGGATGGGCTGTGTAAAGTGTGCAAAAAGCGATGCCATGCAGCCACTGGCTGCATGAAAAGGTTGTGGCATGCAAGCTACAACTTTTCTCTCCTTTTAGTATCTTTCCTAAAAGGGTTGATGTCCTCAAAAAGTATTTTTAGAAAGTGCCCTTCTAATTCAAAATTTTTAGAAAGTGCCCTTCTAATCTAAAGTAAAGAACTTTAGTTCTAAAGGCATACTTTTAGAAAGTAAACCCATATGCACAAATGCATGTGGACACTTGTCCACTTTAGACAAACCACCTTTAGTTTGCATGACTTTTACACATGCATGTGCACACAGCGCTAGCATGACACAAAACGGAAGTGAAAAGTCGAGCTAATGTTACTTCCCAAGGCACGCAAGCCCTGACACAACCCCATCACTCATGAAACCTCTGCCCTACAAGCAAACACAAGAACACACCAACAAGAGGAATCTGAGCAGGCTGCTCACCACCCAACCATGACACCTACGGGATATGATCCCGAATTAGGAGATCGAGCTGAGCTACTGGCACGAACTCCCAACTAGATCCTGACCAGCCTGGTGTCCCATACCACCAATTGGCGCCTAAAGCCATACCACCAGGTGGCACGAACTCCCAACCAGATCCTGACTATGGTGTCCCATACCACCTTTAGTTTGCATGTATTTTACGCATGCATGTGCACACAGCACTTACATGACACAAAACGGAAGTGAAAAGTCGAGCTAATGTTACTTCCCAAGGCACGCAAGCCCTGACACGACCCCAACACTCCTGAAACCTCTGCCCTGCAAGCAAACACAAGAACACACCAACGTGAGGAATCTGAGCAAGCTGCTCACCACCCAACCATGACACCTACGAGCTACGATCCCGAATCAGGAGATGTCCCCTCCAAGACACGAGCTGAGCTACTGGCCAACCACTAGGATCTACTGCTTGGCCTTGGGCTACGCTAAGAAGCAAGCGCGCGTCCACGACTCAATCCGATCAGACCTACCCCCAAGGAATGAGACTTGCTCCCATCGGCTCCCAGAACACTCAACCTCTGGGCCCCTTTTATAGACTCGGGCCCAATGCGCCAAAAATAGCGCATACCTAAACCTGGTCCATACCCTTACCACTCAACCCGAGAACCAAGCCTGCCTAGCCCTAAGCCTCCTCAAGCTACCTAAGCTAGTCTTGTGTACCCTAGTACATCTCAAATACTAATCCGTGCACATGACATACTTCTCACTCCTAAGTTTGCAAGAAAACTCAAGAATGTCCTCTGAAGCTCAACCCGAGAATCAAGCCTGCCTAGCCCTAAGCCTCCTCAAGCTACATGAGCTAGTCTTGTGTACCCCAGTACACGTCAGATACTAATCCGTGCACATGACATACTTCTCACTCCTAAGTTCGCAAGAAAACTCAAGAATGTCCTCTGGAGGTTGGGTAATGTCTCCCATGTTGCGTCCTCCTCAACACGATCCTTCCACTTTATCTTGTATACCGTGATGGTTTGATTTCTCATCTGTCGTTCACGAAATTCAAGAATACTCTCAGGTTCATGTGGAATAATAGTCAAATCAATAACTTCTATTATTTCTTGAGGAGAATCAAGCTGATCATCAGCACCGAGTAACTCTTTCAGTCGACTGACATGAAAAACTATATGTACTTTAACATCAGGAGGCAATTCTAGTTTATATGCAACTGGTCCAATTCTTTTAATAATCTTGAACGGACTATAGTATCTGGGGCATAATTTCGGAACCAAAGCCGTACTTAGGCTCTTGGATTCCTTGGAAATACGTAAATATACCATCGTCCCTTCACAGTACTCTCTGGGTGAACGATGTCTATTAGCATTAAATCGATCCTGATCTTGGGCACTTCTAATAGACTCCTTGGCAAACTGCAACATTTCTTGCATGTCTTGCAAGAATGTCCTCGTAGCATCACTATTAATTTTCTTGAACCCAACCATAACTAATGACTTTGGTTAAAACCCGTACATAAGCATAAAAGGACTGTAACTTGTACTTGAATGCTTTGGGCTGTTATAAGCAAATTCGATCATGGGGAGATAATCTTCCCATGAAGACTGCCTCTTAGAAACATATGCCCAAAGCATATCTTCAACCAATTGGTTAACCTTCTCTATGCTACCATCAAATTGTGCATGATCTGAGGAACTCATACTTGAAGTAGTTTCCAACTTCTCAAAAACAAGTGTCTAAAAGTTACTTGTAAACTTAGAGTCGCAGTCGCTAACTATGTCGGAAGACAAACCATATAGCTTAAACAATTGGTCCACAAACTTGTGAGCTAACTGAATAGCTGATATCCATCTTTGTCAAACGGTCAACTATGACCCAAATGGAGTCATAACCCTTGCGCGTTCTAGGCAAACCGGTAACAAAGTCCATGGAAATACTTTCCCATTTACTACCCAAAAAGGCGTTCTGCCGTAGTAGCCTGACAAACCCGGTAACCTACCACATAGCTTTCAATAAATACACGCATCTTAGGCCAATAAAAGGTATGTTTCACAAGAGCTAGAGTCTGATGTATACCTAGATGTCTAGCACTAGGAATCATGACACTCCAGAGAATCTTGGATCGAAGATCCGAAACATCGGGCACACATATCTTTCCATTCCGGAACAGCAAGCCGTTCCTAATCATCCACTGACCTCCCACCGCCTGTACCGTAGGTGGCACAATCCCTGAGTTCAAGTCAACTATGGCGCTCCCATTCTAGACCTTCTGCCAAGAAGAATTGAAATGAGTATCAATTGCGCTAAGCCCTCTCAAGGATTGAAATAGGTCTGAGGATATTTCCGTAAATGATATAGCATTTACAAACTTGACTCGACTTAAGGAATCCGCCACACTATTCATGAAACCCTTTCGATAACATATTTCAAAACAAAATCTTGCATTAACTCTAACCATCTAGCCTTTCTTCCCCTCAATTCTGACCCGTAACACACATACTTGATTGACTGATGATCTATCAATACAAGAAAATTGAAACCATACAAGTAGTGTCTCCAAATCTTTAGAGCATACACAACTACATAGAGTTCTTTTTCTAGTGTGGGCCAACGATATTGGGTGTCGTCTAGCTTTTTACTTTCAAAGAGCATAGGTCTGCCCTCTTGGAATAAAGCTGCCCCAATCGCAAAATCACTCGCACTCAGCCTCTATAACATAAGGCCGGGTAGGATTGGGTAATGCAAGAGCAAGAGCTTCCTTGATAGTTTGCTTCAGGGTCTCAAAATCCTCGTTCAGTGCTGTTGTACTCAAAGTTTATGGTGACCCACCAAGAGTCACACCTAAGTCACGTCATGGTCACCTCAGCAACATGCCAAGTTGTTAGACCTTGGTCATACCTAGTCGCAGCGTGTTCACATATGTTCACATCTTGGTCACTCTGAAACAGACTTGGACATGACTTGACATGGAACAGACTTGGACATGACTTGACATGGACATGACTTGGACATGACATGGACATGACTTGGACATGACTTGACCTGGACATGACTTGGGTATGACGGAAGCAATACATGACTGAAGAGTGCCAAACCTCAACCTCGACTCACCATGGTCAAAGTCGATCAGAGGGAAGTACTGGCGCAATGGTACACGGGATACACCTGTTGGTGCACATGGGAAGCAGTCCAACAGTTAAGAGGTATAGGTGGTGCACCAACCCTCTCAACCAACTAGTGTCCAACTAGTGTCAGGAGCGCATGGAATAGACAGGAGAACACATGGAGCACGGGATTCACTGACCCAGAACAGGCTGGAGTGTTGCGGAAGCCATCAAGGACAGAGCGTCCCACAAACGGTGGAATGTACTTAATATGACGGAGGGTGAGCAGACTTATCCTCTACTTCTTGGTAGACCATGGTTACGCTCAGCAAAGGCCATTCAAGATTGGCCAAGTGATGAAGTTCGACTGCCTTTGGGATCCACATCCTTAGAAATAGACATCATTACTGGAAGGGCCCGTCACCGACCTGTGGAACTTGGGAAAGAGGATTTTGAAGAAGAAGAAGGGGTGGAAGAGGAGCGATGGGCACTTGGGGATTGACCCCTACAGAAAGAAGAGTTGACCTATGTGGAGGACTCACCCTTCCAAGGTGAAACCTATGTAACAGCAGCACCAGATGATGGTGAGAGCTTGACGTACTTGTTGGAACATGCTGGACCAGATGAGGAAGAAGCTGTCATCTTGGATTGGATGGGGGCCCTGGGATCCTTAGCTGAAACCGGCCTCTAATCACTCAGAGGGCAGTGGAACTAAACCTTTAATCACTTCAGCACTTATTTACAGCTCACAAAGCATATATCACAACCATTAACCATTGCATGATCACCATTTGGCATTTACCCATTTGTTCACAAACAAAACCACTGAAAAAGGGATGGAGGCTAGAATGCCCCTGCTCAACAGACATAGACAAGTGCACCCGATTGGCCCCAAACACCGTGGCGCCCCTTTCGGTATTTCTTTATATTTCACAGTGAAATGATTACAAGTTGCATCTGGGAGACCTTCCCTGCAACTGAGCACGCAGCCCCAATTCACTAAGCCTTCGCAAGGCTTTCAAGCATAGAACACCATCACATAAGTGCACTTAACCCGTAGGCTCAACCCAAAGGCATTCTCTTTTCCGAGTGCAATTCCATTGGCTGTCCAGATGCAATCACACTGCACCCCAGCTGCACTCTCTTTGAGTGGTTTCCAGATGGCATTCACAAAGCTTTTCAAAGCTCCAAAATAAAATCAGCAAAGTACCCAACCAAAGAATGACTCATATAGCACTGCCTGGGCACCTGTGAGCCAAGAAAGAGGCGGCACACGAGGCCAACCAATAGCTTATGGTAAAAAGAAATTGCAGTAGCAAAATCACAACTCACCAAGCCCTGAAGACTCGAACCAAGTCCTCAATCGCCAAGAGGACATAGTAGCCAATGCCCAATTGCATTCTCAACCAAAGAGGAGTGCAAAGGCACGAAGAAAGAGCATTTACAAGAGCCGACCAGCAAGAATTCCACTGAAAAATGCGAAAAGAAACACTTTTGTCGCGAAGAAGTGGGAGTTCTTGGGCTCAAAAGAAGCGTGCTTCAGAGAGGAATGCATTGAGAAGGTTTTGGAGAAGTTTCATCGCCGGAAAGTCCTCCAAAACTGAGAAAAACCAGTCAACCAGCGCGTGGGACCACTCGAAATTCAACAGAAAGCTGTAGCTTTGCAAGAGGAGAGGCCCAGGAGACAGTAGAAGAAAAAAGGTCCAGAAAAAGCCACTTTTGCAAATTCGACCAGCAAAAGAAGTGCTCAGCTCTGCCCGTTCTACCAAACGCACGGAGGGAAAAGCATATCACTACGAAGAGGAGGCAGAGGGGAAGCCATCGGGCCAAACGGAAGTCGAGGAATCCAAACGGGTGAGGAGTTATGAAGAAAAACGGAATTCAGCTGAAGGAGGCTGAAAAACCAGTCCAAAATCTCAACAAAGGGAGAAGATGAGAGAGAAAACCACACATGTGAAGTTTAGAAGGCCCAGGAAGGTCCAGGAATGGCAAAGGAGCATGTAGAAGGCACTAGAGCCACCTGGAACTCTAGGGGGGCCACTGAAGGTACATGGCCCTCTAGGGGGCCCATTAAAAATGCCACGTCATCATTTTCCAACAACCACTCTTTTAATTCCTTGGAATGCCTTTGGGCCTAGGGATTAATTACGCTTATGTGCTAGGCACCATGCCGCGTTTAATTACACATTATTAAGCCCACGCTTGGACTTTTAAAACCAAAGTTGTCACGGTCTTGTAGTACATTAAAGTACTTAGAATTTCACGCCCCCGTGACATACCCCTCTCTTGAAACAGCAAACCACAGTTTGCTGCGCCAAAACACAGGAGCGAGCATGAAATATAGCATAAAAGAGTATACAAGAAAGCCGCAGCTATAGTATACAGAGACAGTGAAAATATGGCTAGGAGAGGCATGCATCCATCCATATATACTGCTCAAAATCTATGTGATCCTCGGCGATCAATAGTCAAGATGCATCAATATCATGAAGTCTCACAGCAGAAATACTGTCAGCTCAGTATCTCGGATGAAACATACAGTGTCATCAAGCAACCTCATGAAATCACAGTGAGCCCGTCTGTACTGAGGGAGTGGAGGTGCTACCCCCCTCTCGAACATCAGGTAATGCTCCAGACGCTCGCTCTGCTGAACTACCTGTAGGAGCCCGGACCGCAGTCGGCTCTAATTGGAAAGCATCAAGGTAAAGCTGCAATATCCCAGGTGAATCTGCCAGTTCACCTTCCTCCATCCATTTCGCATCAAGTGATGGGTAATTTTGAAATTTTACCAAGTAGCGACGGATAACTTTACCCTTGAGCTTTCTATCTCTGTGTGCCAGAATCTGCTCTGGGACCAGAAGTTCATCCTGTTCTTCCACTTCAAGCTGCACCTCATCAGGTACATCCTCAAGAATATCTCCATGATATTGCTTTAATAAACTCACATGAAAGGCATTATGTATCTTCCAATGCGGAGGCAACTTCAGCCTGTAAGCTACCTCGTTTATCTTTTCAGAAACCTGGAAAGTACCATAGTAACGCATGTTCAGCTTTGTGTACAACCTTTCCTTGCCTTTCTTATTTTTCAGCCTTGCCTTCTGAAAACGCAGCAAAACCCAATCACCTTCTGTGAATACCAATTCCCTGCGGTGCTTATCTGCTGCTCTTTTTTGCTTGTCTTGACTTCTTTGCAAGGCATATTTGATCTTCTTGTAAGCCTCTTCAAGGCTTTCCACAAAACGATCAGCTTCGAAGATTTTCTCTTTTGTATGCAAAATGGGAGGTATCTTCCTGGCACCTTCCACTATTTCAAAAGGTGCTTTACCTGTGGATGTGTGCACCGTATTATTATAAGCATATTCCAGCAAAGGCAAATAATGCTCCCATTTGCTTTTGTGGTCTGAGACATAGCATTTAAACATATCCAAGATGGTAGAGTTTTCCTGCTCTGATTGTCCATCAGACTGAGGGTGAAAAGATGACGAAAAATTCAGCGTAGTGCCCATATTTTCAAACAGTCCTCTCCAAAAGAGGCTGGTCATCCTCGGATCTCTATCACTGATTATGGATTCAGGCATCCCATGATACTTGAAGACATGCTGCAAAAACAATTTGGCCATTTGATCTGCTGTAATTTTCTTTCTTGCTGGCACAAAGTGGGCTTGTTTGCTAAACCTGCAAATTATTGTCCACAATCCATCATGTCCAGTAGGAGTACGTGGAAGATCAAACACAAAATCCATAGCTATGCTTTGCCATGGTCTATCGGGAATTGGCAAAGGGTGTAACAACCCAGGTGCCTTCTGCCTGTCAAACTTTACTTTCTGACAAACCATGCATGTTCTCACATATTCTTCCACATCTTTCCTCAAAGATGGCCAATAAAAGTATTGCTCCACTGCTGTAATTGTTGCTGTAATTCCCCTATGTCCTGCATATGGAGGAGCATGACTTTCCATTATGACTTTCTGTCGCATCTGATCAGTGACACAGAGTCGTCCATGCATCAAAATGAAACCCTCTTTCAACATATAGTGATCATGCCTTTGACCATCAGAAAGCTGTTCATAAATAGTTGAAAAATCAGCATCATTAACATACTGATCTTTCATCACATCTAACACATTGTTATAAGCAATGCTCACTGCTGAAACACTGGGTTTCTTGGAGACTGCTTCAGGCTGTGGTTTCCTAGAAAGTGCATCAGCCACGACATTTTTGTTACCCGGCACATGTACAATTTGAAAATGAAACATTGAGAGGAAGTTAGCCCATCTCATGTGCTTTTCAGATAATTTTCTCTGCGTGAGAAAATATCTAAGTGACTGATGATCAGTTTGCACATAAAAATCAGCTCCAAGAAGGTAATGTTTCCATGTGGTCAAAGCATGTATCACTGCTAACATTTCCTTCTCGTATGTCTGCAAGTACAATTCAGCATCTTTGAGAACTCTACTCTCATATGCAACCACTTTGCCATCCTGCATCAAAGTGCCTCCTATGCTGTTCCCACATGCATCACAAGTTACAGCGAAGGGTTTTGCAAGATCTGGCAAGATAATAATGGGTTCAGAACACAATTTTTGCTTCAACTCTTCAAAAGCTGCATTTTCCTTTGGTCCCCACCGAAACGGTACAGCTTTCTTTTGTAAAGCATGCAAGGGAGAAGCAATTTCTGCAAAGTACTTTATAAACCTCCGATAGTATGAACACAACCCAAGAAAGCTTCTGACTTCATGCAGATTTTTCAAAATTGGCCAACTCCTTATGGCCTCAACTTTTGCAAGATCCATCTTGACTCCATCCTTTGACACTATATGACCGAGAAAATGAATCTCATGCATAAAGAACTCACTTTTCTTGGTGTTTATTAATAGCTTGTGTCTTTTCAACTCTTGAAACACAATAGTGAGGTGTTTCCTGTGCTCCTACTCATTTTTAGAGAACACAATGATGTCATCGAAGAAAGTGCCCACAAACTTTCTGTGTGCTCTAAAAATTCTGTCCATCATTCTATTGAAAGTGGCAGGTGCATTAGTCAAACCAAAAGGCATCACAAGGAACTCATATAAGCCAAATGAAGTGCGGAAGGCAGTCTTGTAGACATCTTCAGGCCGTATCCTTATCTGATGGTATCCACTTTTAAGGTCAATACGACTGAACATTGAGGAACCTTCCAACCGATCCAATATATCATCAATGCGAGGAATTGGAAAACGGTTCTTAATTGTGACTTTATTCAAAGCCCTATAATCAATACACATTCTCCAACTGCCATCCTTCTTTTGCACAAGCAACACAGGGGAACAGTAAGGAGAATTACTTGGCTGTATTAATTCCTTTTCCAAGAGTTCCTTCACTTGTGACATTATCTCTTCCTGTTGTGCCTTACTGACACGATAGGGAGGTATATTAGGCGGTGAGCTTCCTGGAATTATATCAATTTGATGATCCTCGGGCCTCTTGGGAGGTAATTCTTGAGGAAGTGCATCTGAGAAACAATCCTGAAAATCTGAAATAAAAGCAGCCCTTTCTCTATCTAAAGCAGAAAGAGTAGAGCCTTCCTGAACTGGTTGGCTGTCCTCTTTGACAAAAATCAAGTACGCTGAAATATGACGCTTTATTACATTGGAAATACAAGAAGCTGAAACTATAGGGATGGACTCCCCTTTCAACTTTACATCAAGTACATGATTTTTGCCTCTATGAGTTAAAGAAATCTTCTTGTTTCTCATCTGCACATCAGCCCCCACCCTGTACATCCAAGGCATCCCAAGCAAAGCATCACACTCTGGCAAAGGCATAATGTAGAAGTCCTCTGCATCCTGATATCCCTGGATATGCATCCTCAACTTGCCAATGATAGGAGTGACAGGTGTGTTGAGTTCAGGGTTGGCCATATCACACATACCGGATGGCCCCATTTCCTCAGGCTCAATGCCAAGCCTTCTTGCCATATCAGGAGTTATGAAATTTGCCTTTGCCCCAGAATCAAAGAAAAACAAACAATTCTGATTTCTGATTTTTCCCCATGCTCTGCACATCTCAGTCTTTTTCATTTCCTCTTCATCATGTGCATGTGGCAAACTCCCAATCACATCTGGAAGAAGTCCTGCAGAAGGTTTAGGCTTTTTGCCCTTCCGATCAGCCTGTTTATCACCATTCTTATCATCATCTGACCTGTCTCTTTTCTTGAATGGGCAATCATAAGAGCGGTGTCCCTCTCCTTTGCATATAAAACATTTGTTTTGCTCCATGAGTGACTTTTTCTCTTCATCAGATAACTTGGTACGGGGCTGTTTATTAGGCTGTCCACGCCTTTGACCAGCTTTGAATTGGGCTTTTCCTCCCTTTTGAAACGGTCGTTTGCCATAATTTTTATTTTCAGATTTGATGTCCTTATCCTGGTGTTTGGCAGCCCGTTTGTTGTCTTCTTTCTTGCTGTCCATAAAGCCCAAATTCTTCTCCTGCATCCATGCATATGCTGTCCTTGCATTCTCAATTAATTGAGTCATAGAACCCACCTTGGTTTTGATGCAATAATCACGTAGCTCACTAGGCAATCCACAACAGTACCTCTCTATTTGCTCTTTTAAAGAAACATGCCTGTAAGAGCTCAATGGCAGCAAAACATCCCAAAACCTCTGGGTGTAATCATCAAGATTCTTGCAAAGTTTGTATGACAAGTCATGCCAGTGTGAAAGTACTTCAACTTCAAAAGTTGGAGTAAGCCAAGTAGAAGAGAACACTTGCTTAAATTCCAGCCAAGTAGTAGGTGCATCTCCATGAAGCATAAGGTTGGTGTACCACTTAAGTGCATTGCCTTTCAAAAATGTGGCAACCTTCCTCATCTTGGATGCTTCTGTAAACAAACCCCCAAGAAATGCAGCATCAAACTGTTGAAGGAATGTGAGGGCTTTGTACCTCTCCTGTACTCCATTATATGTATCAAACTTGACATGAGAACCACCATCCTTAAATTCTTTATATACATTTGATATTGGCTGTCCCAAAGATGGCTGTATATTTGCAGCATTCCCTTCACTAGGGAGAGCCATGCTTGGCTGAACATTAGGCATGGGAGCATATGCTGTGGCTTGCATGCCTGGCTGCATTCCCACATTGTCATACATGACTTGTTTTCTATGCCCAATTGGCGGTGAAATCAACATAGCATCAAAGATCGAATCTGTACCAAAATATTCAGGTTGCTGCCTCAAATATGGCTGAGGTGGTTGAGCCACATTTATGGACTGCACATTATTATTTTGAGGAGTAGAAATACCCAAACCAAGGCCTTGTGCTGGCTGCTCATACTGTTGCAATGGATGTACTTTTTGTACCTCTTTCTCAAGTACTCTTTTGGACGATTCCTTTCTCTTGGAAGTCACTTTCTGAGTCATTTTAGATGGCTGTCCCTCATGGGTAACTGATGCATGAGTGTGCGGTCCGCCATGAGAAGCTGATGCATGTGTGTACTCACTCTTTCCGTGCTTGTGATTTCTTGATTTCTTCTTCTTCTTGGCATTTGTTTGCACAATCTGAGCCAAATTTTGAGCCAGCTGAGTCAAAGCAGTCACTGCACTTGCAAGCTGTGCATTCAACATAGTAGCATCATCTGACTCACTGCTAGAACTAGTATCACCGTTGAGCTCAGTTGTAGCTTCATGTGTGGCCTGCTCAAAAGGCATTTGTTGTGCTTCCTGCAGCTGTACACTAGCTGGATCATTAAGGCTTTCCTGCCTTCTCCTTTGAGGAGTTGTGGAGCTCTCTTGCTCATGGGTACTCACCATGTTTATGGTTGTAATATTCAGCTGTCAAAAAGTGCAGCAAAGATATCCTTCCACCAAACTACCGAGGCCCACCTCTTGAGAAAGAGTGTGGTATCCGAGCAATGGAACCAATGAAACCGGCCTCTAATCACTCAGAGGGCAGTGGAACTAAACCTTTAATCACTTCAGCACTTATTTACAGCTCACAAAGCATATATCACAACCATTAACCATTGCATGATCACCATTTGGCATTTACCCATTTGTTCACAAACAAAACCACTGAAAAAGGGATGGAGGCTAGAATGCCCCTGCTCAACAGACATAGACAAGTGCACCCGATTGGCCCCAAACACCGTGGCGCCCCTTTCGGTATTTCTTTATATTTCACAGTGAAATGATTACAAGTTGCATCTGGGAGACCTTCCCTGCAACTGAGCACGCAGCCCCAATTCACTAAGCCTTCGCAAGGCTTTCAAGCATAGAACACCATCACATAAGTGCACTTAACCCGTAGGCTCAACCCAAAGGCATTCTCTTTTCCGAGTGCAATTCCATTGGCTGTCCAGATGCAATCACACTGCACCCCAGCTGCACTCTCTTTGAGTGGTTTCCAGATGGCATTCACAAAGCTTTTCAAAGCTCCAAAATAAAATCAGCAAAGTACCCAACCAAAGAATGACTCATATAGCACTGCCTGGGCACCTGTGAGCCAAGAAAGAGGCGGCACACGAGGCCAACCAATAGCTTATGGTAAAAAGAAATTGCAGTAGCAAAATCACAACTCACCAAGCCCTGAAGACTCGAACCAAGTCCTCAATCGCCAAGAGGACATAGTAGCCAATGCCCAATTGCATTCTCAACCAAAGAGGAGTGCAAAGGCACGAAGAAAGAGCATTTACAAGAGCCGACCAGCAAGAATTCCACTGAAAAATGCGAAAAGAAACACTTCTGTCGCGAAGAAGTGGGAGTTTTTGGGCTCAAAAGAAGCGTGCTTCAGAGAGGAATGCATTGAGAAGGTTTTGGAGAAGTTTCATCGCCGGAAAGTCCTCCAAAACTGAGAAAAACCAGTCAACCAGCGCGTGGGACCACTCGAAATTCAACAGAAAGCTGTAGCTTTGCAAGAGGAGAGGCCCAGGAGACAGTAGAAGAAAAAAGGTCCAGAAAAAGCCACTTTTGCAAATTCGACCAGCAAAAGAAGTGCTCAGCTCTGCCCGTTCTACCAAACGCACGGAGGGAAAAGCATATCACTACGAAGAGGAGGCAGAGGGGAAGCCATCGGGCCAAACGGAAGTCGAGGAATCCAAACGGGTGAGGAGTTATGAAGAAAAACGGAATTCAGCTGAAGGAGGCTGAAAAACCAGTCCAAAATCTCAACAAAGGGAGAAGATGAGAGAGAAAACCACACATGTGAAGTTTAGAAAGCCCAGGAAGGTCCAGGAATGGCAAAGGAGCATGTAGAAGGCACTAGAGCCACCTGGAACTCTAGGGGGGCCACTGAAGGTACATGGCCCTCTAGGGGGCCCATTAAAAATGCCACGTCATCATTTTCCAACAACCACTCTTTTAATTCCTTGGAATGCCTTTGGGCCTAGGGATTAATTACGCTTATGTGCTAGGCACCATGCCGCGTTTAATTACACATTATTAAGCCCACGCTTGGACTTTTAAAACCAAAGTTGTCACGGTCTTGTAGTACATTAAAGTACTTAGAATTTCACGCCCCCGTGACATTAGCCATCAACATGGTGGAGTTGTGTCCAGAAGAGCATCCTGAAGCCCATCTTGGTACTTCACGGAATGCGCAAGAGGTGAGCCAGGAAGCCTCTTCACCACCTGGTTTGACTGATCTCATGTATGAACGGATGCCTTTTGGTCTTCTTAATAATCCCCACATGTATCAGCGAATGATGTCCGCAAGTACCAGACCAAGTGGTGGGGAGGCCACCAGGGTGACTCAAAGACAAGACCATGAAGCAGCAATGGAAGCAATGGAGGCACATGACATGGATGCCTCACACCAAGAAAATGACCATGGGGTCACAACAGAGGAGAAAGAGGATGCTATGCAAGAAGATGATGAGCTGGCGGAGCATAATGATGGTACTGAAGAGAACACTCATGAATCTATGGAAGAAGAAGATGACCACATAGATCATGGGCTGGCTGAGCACAATGATGGTATTGGAGAAGACACTCATGGATCTGCAAAAGAAGAGGATGACCACCTACTTACTGATGTCATTCAAAGGCAGGCGGTGCCAGAAATGACTCTTGGAAGGGTTATTGAATCCATTGTGCAACCTGACCAACCTAGGAGGGGTCAAGAGACCGGACAATTTGAAGGAGCCGTCCACATTCACACTGGAGTCTGGAACTTCAGACCTTCAAGGCAAGCCCACAGCATACAGGGAGAAGAAGATGTCGCGGACCTTGTTCTACTCGACTTATATATGTCAGAAGCTGACCCCCCAACGACACAGGAGGTTCATGAAACTACATACGAGGTGGTTGGACTACCATACAGAGGAATGCTCAAGCAAGCACAAAAAGGAAAGAAGAGAATGGGCCCAAGTGCTACCTCTACATTTCAACCATTTCCAGAACACACCCAACTGTCCTATCCGAGCTCTTGGATGGAAGAAGTAGTGGGGGATTTTTCTCTGGATGATTCTCCCGCGCACCCAGCAGTGGGAGTAGAAGAACCGAACAACTCCACATCAAGAAGCATACCTCAGGTTGACCATGCCAAGGATTGGAAGTATCTGAACATTGGGACAGAAGACCAACCACGACATCTTAAGATAGCCAGTTGGGTCTGGGAACATGACTATCTCCTTGCTGCATTGTCTAATTTTTTTCAAGAGTATTTGATGTCTTTGCCTGGTCATATAAGGATTTAAAGGGAGTACCCACTGAGTTCATGGAACATCGCATCGATCTATATCCGGAAGCAGAGCCGGTGATCAGGGGACCATATTGCATGAATCCTAACTATGGCAAGGCTGTCCATGCTGATATTCAAAAGATGGAGCAAGCAGGGTTGATCTACCCTGTTGACTACCCCGAATGGCTTAGTGGCATCGTAGTGGTGCCCAAAAGAGAGACTGGAAAACTCCGAGTTTGTGTCGACTATAGGAGTTTGAATACCGCCACACGTCGGGATAGGTTTCCTCTCCCCTTCACTGACAAGGTGCTAGAAACCGTAGCTGGTCATGCTCTCTACTCCTTCATGGATGGATACAGTGCGTATAACCAGGTTCGGGTGCGAGAGCAAGATCAGTTAAAGACTACCTTTGTCACCCAATGGGGAACTTATGCTTACCGGATGATGCCTTTTGGTCTATGCAATGCACCGGCCACATTTCAACGTCTTGTCACCAAACTCTTCCAAGAGAACATCGGAAAGTTCCTTGAGGTATTCTTGGATGACTTCTCTGTGTTCAATGGTAAGAATGCTTCTCACCTCGAACCTGCTATTCAGACTGATCACATGAGTAAGTTGAGGTGGGTTTTTGATAAGTGCAGAGAAGCTAGGTTGTGCTTGAATCTGGACGAATGCTTCTTCCTCGCCTTGCGAGGGGTTCTCCTTGGCCACATTGTCTCGGCTGAGGGAATGACCACGGACCCAGCAAAGGTGGAAGTGATATTGACCTTGCCTATTCCTCGCACACCTAGAGAAGTCAAGTCTTTTTTGGGACATGTGGGTTATTATAGAAGATTCACCAGGTCCTATGCCAACATAGCGGTGGCGTTGACGGAACTCCTTCGGCAGGAGCAGTCCTTCAACTGGTCGGCACCTCAACAACTGGCGTTTGATAACCTCAAGGATCGTCTAGTAAAGGCACCCATCTTGCGGCAACCTCAATGGGATGTCATTTTTCATGTGCATGTAGATGCAAGTGGGCTGGCGATTGGGGCGATATTGGCCCAACCAGATGAAGAGCACAAACTCGACCTACCTGTGTACTTCGCAAGCAGACAACTCAATGGAGCAGAAAGAAACTATAGCACCACTGAACGCGAGGGCTTGGGCATGGTCTATGCCATGACAAAGTATCGGCACTATCACTTGGGCAGTAAGTTTATCATCATTACTGATCATCAAGCTCTCAAGTACTTACTGAACAAACCAACGCTTGGGGGGAGAGTGAGCAAGTGGATTCTTCTATTTCAAGAGTTTGACTTTGACATCCTAGTGAGAGCAGGCCGATTGCATCAACCAGCAGACCACTTGTCAAGGATCTCTTCAGGTGAAGCAGCCATAGGAGTTGATGATAACCTTCCAGATGCGGGCCTCTTCCGTGTCGATGCCACAGTACCAAAAGATGACTGCCTGTTTGCTGTGGACTGCTTTCCCCCATGGTATGCAAACATTGTACACTTGTTGTCTACAGGGGAGTTCCCCAAAGGGTTAACTCCAGCACAAAAGCAGAGGCAGATTGTTCAGGCTGCTCCTTTCAAACTGATCGCGGGTCAGCTGTACAAGTTGGGGAAGGACCACATTTTAAGGAGGTGTGTGCTCCCTCATGAAACACAAGCCATCCTTTAGGAGGCTCACTCAAGAATGGGGGGAGGTCATATGGCACCAGAGGCCACTGCTAGAAAGATAATGCGCTCTGGGTTGTGGTGGCCAAAGCTATTCCAAGACTGCTATGCTTATGTGCGCCGCTATGACTCATGTCAAAGAGGGGGGCCGAAGCCTACCCGACGGGAGTACCTTCCTCTTTAGCCATCCAGCCCTGTACCACCCTTCTATAGATGGGGATTGGATTTTGTTGGACCCATCTCTCCTGCAACTCGAAGAGGGAACAAGTATGCTCTGATTGCTACTGATTATGGCACTAAATGGGTGGAGGCTAAGGCAGCGAAGACCTGCACTGCTCAAGTTGTGGCCTCATTCTTGTATGATCAAATCATTTCTAGGTTTGGATGTCCTGTGGAATTGATGAGTGACAGAGGTACCCACTTTCTCAATGATGTCATCACTGACCTCATCACCCAACTGCAAATTGTTCACAAGACCTCTAGTTCATACTACCCTCGAGCCAATGGTTTGGCCGAGACCTCCAATCGGACCATGTCTCATATTGTGGCTCGGTTATGCCTTCATTCCTTGGCAGATTGGGATATTCTACTACCAGCTGCTCTTTTTGCTTACAGAACAGCATACAAGGCTAGCACTGGATATTCACCCTTCCAGCTAGTTTACGGCTTGGAGGCGGTTATGCCCTATGAGTTCCACATGAAGACCACAAGGGTCATGGCAGAGATGGATGATAACTTGGAGGCATGCACACTTGAGAGATTATGGGATCTTGAAGCCTTGGATGAACATCGTCGTGAAGCGATCCTTGCTCAGGGAGTCTGGCAAAGAAGGCAGAAGGCATGGCATGACAGAAATCTCAGGAAGAGGGAATTCCAAGTTGGCAGCTTGGTCTTGTTATATTCCAGTAAGTTCCTGAAGCATAAACCCAAATTTGTCAGTGGCTGGACAGGGCCCTTCTTTATCACAAGGATTATTCCCAGTGGAGGGGTTTATTTGGCCACCTTGAAGGGCAAGAAGTTACCAGCACCTATAAATGGCTCACGGGTAAAGAAGTATCATCCACATTGACTCTCTCTCTTTGGATAAGGATTTCCATTCCTATTAGTTGAATTTCTATTTATTCAAAAAAAAACAACAATGTATTCCCTTTCCTAACCCTGTCAAGCTTCTACTCTCTGCCCAATTGCACTCTTTGGTGGGAGACCAATAAAAACTGAGTTTCTACTTCTCTAGCAAGACGGAAACAGCCCTTGCCTTCTCTGAGACACACTTCTCCTTAATCCCTCTTCACCCCTGTCACTCAGGTTGAACCTCTGTTCACCCATGTTCACCTCCAGGTCACCCCTGTTCACTCCTAGGTCACCCATGTTCACTTCTAGGTCACCTCCCCTTGTTCACCTCTAGGTCACCCATGTTCACCTCCAAGTCACCCCTGTTCACTCCTAGGTCACCCCTGTTCACTTCTATGTCACCTCCCCCTGTTCACCTCCACGTCACCCCTGTTCACTCCTAGGTCACCCCTGTTCACTTCTATGTCACCTCCCCATGTTCACCTCTCTGTCACCCATGTTCACTCCTAGGTCACCCCTGTTCACTCCTAGGTCACCCCTGTTCACTTCTATGTCACCTCCCCATGTTCACCTCCACGTCACCCATGTTCACCTCCAAGTCACCCCTGTTCACTCCTAGGTCACCCCTGTTCACTTCTATGTCACCTCCCCATGTTCACCTCCAGGTCACCCCTGTTCACTCCTAGGTCACCCCTATTCACTTCTATGTCACCTCCCCATGTTCACCTCCAGGTCACCCATGTTCACCTCCAGGTCAACCCTGTTCACTCCTAGGTCACCCCTGTTCACGTCTATGTCACCTCCCCATGTTCACCCCAGATCACCCATGTTCACCTCCAAGTCACCCCTGTTCACTCCTAGGTCACCCATGTTCACTTCTATGTCACCTCGCCAAGTTCACCTCTCTGTCACCTATGTTCACCTCTAGGTCACCCATGTTCACCTCCAAACCACCCCTGTTCACTCCTAGGTCACCCCTGTTTACTTCTATGTCACCTCCCCATGTTCACCTCAAGGTCACCCCTGTTCACTCCTAGGTCACCCCTATTCACTTCTATGTCACCTCCCCATGTTCACCTCTCTGTCACCCATGTTCACTCCTAGGTCACCCCTGTTCACTCCTAGGTCACCCCTGTTCACTTCTATGTCACCTCCCCATGTTCACCTCCAGGTCACCCATGTTCACCTCCAAGTCACACCTGTTCACTCCTAGGTCACCCCTGTTCACTTCTATGTCACCTCCCCAGGTTCAACTCTATCACCTATGTTCACCTCTAGGTCACCCATGTTCACCTCCAAGTCACCCCTGTTCACTCCTAGGTCACCCCTGTTCACTTCTATGTCACCTCCCCATGTTCACCTCCAGGTCACCCCTGTTCACCTCCAGGTCACCCCTGTTCACTCCTAGGTCACCCATGTTCACTTCTATGTCACCTCCCCATGTTCACCTCCAGGTCACCTATGTTCACCTCCAGGTCACCCTTGTTCACTCCTAGGTCACCCCTGTTCACTTCTATGTCACCTCCCCATGTTCACCTCCAGGTCACCCATGTTCACCTCCAAGTCACCCCTGTTCACTCCTAGGTCACCCTTGTTCACTTCTATGTCACCTCCCCATGTTCACCTCCAGGTCACCCCTGTTCACTCCTAGGTCACCCCTGTTCACTTCTATGTCACCTCCCCATGTTCACCTCCAGGTCACCCATGTTCACTCCTAGGTCACCCCTGTTCACTTCTATGTCACCTCCCCATGTTCACCTCCAGGTCACCCATGTTCACCTCCAAGTCACCCATGTTCACTACTAGGTCACCCCTGTTCACTTCTAGGTCACCTCCCCATCTTCACCTCTCTGTCACCTATGTTCAGCTCTAGGTCAACCCTGTTCACTCCTAGGTCACACCTGCTCACTTCTATGTCACCTCCCCATGTTCACCTCCAGGTCACCCATGTTCAACTCCAAGTCACCCTTGTTCACTCCTAGGTCACCCGTATTCACTTCTAGGTCACCTCCCCATGTTCACCTCTCTGTCACCTATGTTCACCTCTAGGTCACGCCTGTTCACTCCTAGGTAACCCCTGTTCACTTCTATGTCACCTCCCCATGTTCACCTCTCTGTCACCCATGTTCACTCTTAGGTCACCGCTGTTCACTTCTAGGTCACCTCCCCATGTTCACCTCTCTGTCACCTATGTTCACCTCCAGGTCACCCCTGTTCACTCCTAGGTCACCCCTGGTCACTTCTATGTCACCTCCCCATGTTCACCTCTCTGTCACCCATGTTCACTCCTAGGTCACCCCTGTTCACTCCTAGGTCACCCATGTTCACTTCTATGTCACCTCCCCATGTTCACCTCCAGGTCACCCATGTTCACCTCCAAGTCACCCCTGTTCACTCCTAGGTCACCCCTATTCACTTCTATGTCACCTCCCCAGGTTCAACTCTCTGTCACCTATGTTCACCTCTAGGTCACCCATGTTCACCTCCAAGTCAGCCCCATTCACTCCTAGGTCACCCCTGTTCACTTCTATGTCACCTCCCCATGTTCACCTCTAGGTCACCCCTGTTCACTCCTAGGTCACCCCTGTTCACTTCTATGTCACCTCCCCATGTTCACCTCCAGGTCACCCATGTTCACCTCCAGGTCACCCCTGTTCACTCCTAGGTCACCCACGTTCACTTCTATGTCACCTCCCCATGTTTACCTCCAGGTCACACATGTTCACCTCCAGGTCACCCCTGTTCACTCCTAGGTCACCTCCGTTCACTTCTATGTCACCTCCCCATGTTCACCTCCAGGTCACCCATGTTCACCTCCAAGTCACCCCTGTTCACTCCTAGGTCACCCTTGTTCACTTCTATGTCACCTCCCCATGTTCACCTCCAGGTCACCCCTATTCACTCCTAGGACACCCCTGTTCACTTCTATGTCACCTCCCCATGTTCACCTCCAGGTCACCCATGTTCACCTCCAGGTCACCGCTGTTCACTCCTAGGTCACCTCTGTTCACTTCTATGTCACCTCCCCATGTTCACCTCCAGGTCACCCATGTTCATCTCCAAGTCACCCCTGTTCACACCTAGGTCACCCCTGTTCACTTCTAGGTCACCTCCCCATGTTCACCTCTCTGTCACCTATGTTCACCTCTAGGTCACCCCTGTCACTCCTAGGTCACCCCTGTTCAGTTCTATGTCACCTCCCCATGTTCACCTCTCTGTCACCCATGTTCACTCCTAGGTCACCCCTGTTCACTTCTAGGTCACCTCCCCATGTTCACCTCTCTGTCACCTATGTTCACCTCTAGGTCACCCCTGTTTACTCCTAGGTCACCCCTGTTCACTTCTATGACATCTCCCCATGTTCACCACTCTATCACCCATGTTCACTCCTAGGTCACCCCTGTTCACTTCTATGTCACCTCCCCATGTTCACCTCCCGGTGACCCATGTTCACCTCCAGGTCACCCCTGTTCACTCCTAGGTCACCCCTGTTCACTTCTAGGTCACCTCCCCATGTTCACCTCTTTGTCACCTATGTTCACCTCCAGGTCACCCCTGTTCACTCCTAGGTCACCCCTGTTCACTCCTAGGTCACCCCTGTTCACTTCTATGTCACCTCCCCATGTTCACCTCCAGGTCACCCATGTTCACCTCCAAGTCACCCAGGTTCACTCCTAGGTCACCCCTGTTCACTTCTATGTCACCTCCCCAGGTTCAACTCTCTGTCACCTATGTTCACCTCTAGGTCACCCATGTTCACCTCCAAGTCACCCCTGTTCACTCCTAGGTCACCCCTGTTCACTTCTATGTCACCTCCCCATGTTCACCTCTTGGTCACCCCTGTTCACTCTTAGGTCACCCCTTTTCACTTCTATGTCACCTCCCCATGTTCACCTCCAGGTCACCCATGTTCACCTCCAGGTCACCCCTGTTCACTCCTAGGTCACCCCTGTTCACTTCATGTCACCTCCCCATGTTCACCTCCAGGTCACCCATGTTCACCTCCAAGTCACCCCTGTTCACTCCTAGGTCACCCTTGTTCACTTCTATGTCACCTTCCCATGTTCACCTCCAGGTCACCCCTGTTCACTCCTAGGTCACCCCTGTTCACTTCTATGTCACCTCCCCATGCTCACCTCCAGGTCACCCATGTTCACCTCTAGGTCACCCATGTTCACCTCCAGGTCACCCCTGTTCACTCCTAGGTCACCCCTGTTCACTTCTATGTCACCTCCCCATGTTCACCTCCAGGTCACCCATGTTCACCTCCAAGTCACCCCTGTTCACTCCTAGGTCACCCCTGTTCACTTCTAGGTCACCTCCCCATGTTCACCTCTCTGTCACCCCTGTTCACTCCTAGGTCACCCCTGTTCACTTCTATGTCACCTCCCCATGTTCATCTCCAGGTCACCCATGTTCACCTCCAAGTCACCCCTGTTCACTCCTAGGTCACCCCTGTTCACTTCTTTGTCACCTCCCCAGGTTCAACTCTCTGTCACCTATGTTCACCTCTAGGTCACCCATGTTCACCTCCAAGTCACCCCTATTCACTCCTAGGACACCCCTATTCACTTCTATGTCACCTCCCCATGTTCACCTCCAGGTCACCCCTGTTCACTCCTAGGTCACCCCTTTTCACTTCTATGTCACCTCCCCATGTTCACCTCCAGGTCACCCATGTTCACCTCCAGGTCACCCTTATTCACTCCTAGGTCACCCCTGATCACTTCATGTCACCTCCCCATGTTCACCTCCAGGTCACCCATGTTCACCTCCAAGTCACCCCTGTTCACTCCTAGGTCACCCTGGTTCACTTCTATGTCACCTTCCCATGTTCACCTCCTAGTCACCCCTGTTCACTCCTACGTCACCCTTGTTCACTTCTATGTCACCTCCCCATGTTCAACTCCAGGTCACCCATGTTCACCTCTAGGTCACCCATGTTCACCTCCAGGTCACCCCTGTTCACTCCTAGGTCACCCCTATTCACTTCTATGTCACCTCCCCATGTTCACCTCCAGGTCACCCATGTTCACCTCCAAGTCACCCCTGTTCACTCCTAGGTCACGCCTGTTCACTTCTAGGTCACCTCCCCATGTTCACCTCTCTGTCACCTATGTTCACTCCTAGGTCACCCCTGTTCACTTCTAGGTCACCTCCCCATGTTCACCTCTCTGTCACCCCTGTTCACCTCCAGGTCACCCCTGTTCACTCCTAGGTCACCCCTGTTCACTCCTAGGTCAACTCCCCATGTTCACCTCTCTATCACCCATGTTCACTCCTAGGTCACCCCTGTTCACTCCTAGGTCACCCGTGTTCACTTCTATGTCACCTCCCCATGTTCACCTCCAGGTCACCCATGTTCACCTCCAGGTCACCCCTGTTCACTCCTAGGTCACCCCTGTTCACTTCTATGTCACCTCCCCATGTTCACCTCTCTGTCACCCATGTTCACTCCTAGGTCACCCCTGTTCACTTCTAGGTCACCTCTCCATGTTCACCTCGAGGTCACCAATGTTCACCTCCAAGTCACCCCTGTTCACTCCTAGGTCACCCCTGTTCACTTCTAGGTCACCTTGAAGGAGAGGGAGTGAGTAAGAGCAAGAGGGAGTGAGAGAGTAGGAAGCTTGGAAGCTGAAGACGTAGTTGCAATAGAATAGAGTGAAAAGAATACAACACAAAGTGAGAAGGATAAGGTTTTGTCCTAGTGACAAAACCTTAGTAGTCACTAACCATAGTTAGTGAACTAACTGCAGTTAGGGGAAAAAACTCTAAAAGAGGAAAAAGTGCCCCTAACTAGCTTATTATATTACATTGGTCACTGCTGAATTATATCTATAAGTCTAACACCCCCCTGCAGTGCCAATGTCATGTACAAGGCTGATCAATCACCAAACGGGGATATAAGTTCAGGGCACTGCAAAATGCCTCAAACTTCTCACGTGGTAGCGCTTTGGTGAAAATATCTGCAACGTTGTCATGTGTGGACACAAAGATCATACTGATCTCTCCTGCATGCAACTTCTCTCTGACGTAGTGATAGTGAACCTCAATGTGCTTCGTGCGAGCATGAAACACTGGATTCTTTGCCACTGCAATGGCACTCTGACTATCAGTGAGAATTGGAGAAGGACCCTCCAAAGACAGATGAAGATCAGCAAATAAACGTCTCAGCCAGACACATTCAACTGTTGCTGTGAAAGCTGCCCTGTACTCAGCTTCACATGATGAGGTAGCCACTGTAGATTGTTTCTTGCTCAGCCATGAAATGCAAGATTTTCCCAAAAAGAAACAATTGCCACTAGTGGAGTGCCTAGTGTCATAATCACCAGCCCAATCTGAATCACTGTAGGCATGCATCTGCAAGTCACCCCCCCTGGGAAATAGTAAGCCAAAAGACTTGGTGCCCTGCAAATAACGGAAGATGCGCTTAACTGCCTGCCAATGCATAGTTTTGGGGCTGTGCATGTACCTGCTCACCTGAGATACTGCAAACTGAATATCAGGCCTAGTATTGCAGAGATATATGAGGCATCCAACAGCTTGACTGTAAAGTGTGGCATCAACTGATTCTCCTGCATCATGCATTGTGAGTTTCAGCCCCGGTTCCATAGGAGTAGATATGGGCTTACACTCTTGCATGTTAAATCTGTCCAAGAGTTTCTGAACATACTTGGACTGAGACATAACAGTGCCACGTCTCTCATGAGAGAACTGGATCCCCAAATAAAAGTGAAGCAGCCCCAAATCTGACATGTCAAAGTTGGTCTGCAAATCAGCTTTGAAATCTGCAATTTTTTCTTCATTGGACCCTGTGAGCAGTAAGTCATCAACATAAAGAAGGATGACTAAGATTTCCCCCCCATCCATCTTGATGTAGAGGGTGCTCTCAGTAGGACTATTGTGCAGCCCCTTGCTGGCCAAAAAGGCATGTATTTTGGCATACCATGCACGAGGGGCCTGTTTCAGCCCATATAAAGCTTTATTAAGCTTGCATACTTGAAGTGCATTTGCTGTAATTTCAAAGCCCGGAGGTGGTTTGACATACACCTCTTCCAGCAAGTCCCCATTCAAGAAGGCTGTTTTTATGTCCAACTGATGAACATTCCACTCAAAATGGGCAGCCATTGCAATTACTGATCGGATGGTGGTCATCCGGGATGTAGGAGCAAAAGTCTCCTCATAATCTATGCCCTTTTTCTGAGCGTAGCCCTTAGCAACCAGCCTGGCTTTATATCTGTCAATGGAGCCATCAGGCTTCCGTTTGACTTTAAATACCCATCGTGTGCCAATAGCATGTTTACCTTGTGGCAAGTCCACAACATCCCAAGTCTGATTTTTTGCAATGGACTGCAACTCATCGTGCATGGCATTCATCCAATGCACATTACCTTTTGCTTCTTCAAATGTGGCAGGCTCCTCCTCATCAAGGAGAGTACCTGCATATGCTGATTCCACTGAATTAGCACCTTCCATGTGCCTTGCTGCACTGCGAGTCCTGCCAGGTAACGGAGCATCAAGTTTACTCTCCCGGAGAGTCTGTAACAGCCAGTTTGGGACTGTTTTTGCTGCATGTATGTCTGCAATTTCTTGCTGCACCACTTGTTCCACTGCCTGTGGAGGAGGCATGACATCCTGTGGCGGAACTGAAGCATTTGAAGGTTGCTGTAAATTCTGATTTCGATCAGAAAAATCAGCAGGGGAACCCAAAGCAATGGGTAGCAACCCTTGAAAGACATCTTCTGAAGATGAAGGCATTTGAAAATCAGCCTGAGTGTGAGCTGAATTTTCAGAAAATATCACATCTCTACTTACAATGATTTTGCGTGTAGCAGGATTGTAGAGATGATACCCCTTGCTTTCTGCACTGTATCCAACAAATATGCATTTGATGGCTTTATCTGACAATTTGTGCCTGAATTCAACTGGCACATGTGCATAGGCAAGGCATCCAAAGACTCGGAAGTGATCCACTGAAGGCTTCCTATCATTCCAGACCTCAAAAGGAGTTTTTGTTTTTAAAGCCTTAGTGGGAGCCCTGTTCAAAATGTAATTGGCACACATCAAACCCTCTAACCAGAATTTATGAGGCATGTGTTTGCTTTTCAGCATACATCTGTCCATCTCCATGAGGGTTCTATTTTTCCTCTCAGCTTTGCCATTTTGCTGAGGGGTCAGCCTGACTGTGAGCTGATGCACAATACCCTTTTGTTTGAGGAAAGCATCAAATTCTGCAGATAGGTATTCCCCACCTCTATCCGTGCGTAATGTCTGTATCTTGAGCCCGGTTTCATTTTCAACCATGGCTGAAAAGTGTTTAAACACTGTGAACACTTCAGATTTCTTTTTCAGCCCATAAACCCAAGTAAAATTGGAGTAGTCATCAATAAATGTGACAAAGTAGAGATGACCACCCAATGACGGAGTCCTCATGGGACCACAGACATCACTGTGTATAAGCTGCAATTTGCGAACAGCTTTAACTGAACCATCCTTCTTGAAGGGAAATCTATGCATTTTACCTAAAATGCACCCTTCACAGGCATGTGGAGGAGGTATCTCAAGAGGTGGCAATGCATCAACCATTGAAAATTTCTGAAGTGTCATTAAGCTGTTGTAATGCATGTGGCCATATCTGGCATGCCATAATTCTGCATTTTGCATGGCAACTGTAGGGGTAGAAATTGCCAAAGCATGAGCTGCTCTTTTCTCAAAAATATCAAGCTGAAAAAGCCCACGCAGTAGAGTACCAGATAACATTAAGGCATAGTTAGCTTCCCTGTCTCGGACAGCACATTTGTCATCCTCAAAGATGACCTGAAATCCCCCTCTGTTAAGAGTGGACACTGAAAGGAGATTTTTGGTTATGCCAGGCACATATAAGACATCAGAAAGTCTGAAAATTGAGCCATCAATTGCAGTGAGCTCAACTTCTCCTGTGCCACGTACTGAATATGAGGAGTTGTTGGCACAAGTGACTTTCTTACCAACAGGAGGTGGATGCAAGGAAGTAAAAAGACACTTCCTCGAAGTGATGTGCTTGGATGCACCGCTGTCAAAATACCATGTGTTCAGTGTTTCATTAACACTGAAAGCAGATGCATCTGTAGAAGAGTCAAAGCTGCAAGTCAAAAATGCATATGTATCATCACTGCAAGAGGCTGTACTATCCCGAGCATCTGGAACAGCCAACCTAGAATCAAAAATGCAAGATAAAAAGGCATAATCTTGACCAACAAAGTTGGCTGCAGCATCCCCACTGTCAGATGCACAAGGGGCTGAATCTGAAACAGCCATTCCTGAGCTGTTTTTCTTTTCTTTTGCAATCCTTTTCCTGCATTCTGCTATGTGATGACCTGGCTTTTTGCAGTAGTGACAAAAACCCTTCTTTTTGGGCTTACTTGCATCACTTTTAGCCTTTTGTGAAGGCTGTCCTGACCCACTGGAAGGCTGATTTGCTGTTGTCTTTGCCTGTCCCTTTGTTTTTTATTTAAATTTTGAGAGCATGGCTTGTTCACCTGCACGTGAAGCCAAATTTTTCCTGGTCTGCTCTTCCTGAAGCAGAAGTCCTATCAACTCATGAAAAGAGAGAGGATTTGCACCCCCCCTCAATGATAAATTCAGCGAAGTGTGAAAGCTGAGATAAGACTCAGGAAGAGAATTCAGAGTGGTTGTAATCATCTCTGAATCAGGAATAATTTCATAACAACTGCTCTCTGAGATCCTGTAGCTTTGTGAGGTGGACTGACATGGAGTCACCCTCCTCCATATGTGTATTGCTCAACTCTCTTTTTAAGAAAGATACTCTGGCATCATTCCGTGCTGCATACATGCTTTCCAAAATATCCCACGCTGCCCTGGAGGTCTTACACGACCGGATATGCGGAATGATTGATCTTTTCACTGAAAGAGAGATGCATGACAAGGCTAAGGCATCTCGTGAATCCCATCTCTTCTGTTCTGGAGTATTGACTGTAGCTGCACCAACAACTTGTCCTGCAGCTGCACCCTGTGCACGACCTCTTCCACCTCCTTGCTGAGGAGGGGTAGCAGGTGCAATATCTGCTGATCGGATTTCATCCCCATTGACATAATCCCATAAATTGCGAGAAATCAGAATATTACGTACCATGAAACTCCAGAGGGAGTAGTTGGTACCATCCAACTTGTCTTCCTGTGAAAGACCACCGAACTGGAACTCATTCTGATTTTGATGGGCCATATCTGAGAAAGAGATTGAAGCAGATACTAAGCTGAATTCCCTTACTGGGAATAAAATGCACAACTCCCAAAAACACAGCCAAGCACGGGCTGTATATGCAACTTAGATTTCTGTACTTGAGCTGTCAGAAATCTGTCCAAGCATCAAACACTCTCCAAAATCTGCCAAAAGTGTTCCAAACACTCCAAGAAAGGCAGTATGTACTGAATACTCCAAAAAATGCTCTCCCAACACAAAAGCCCCAATTTGTGGCTAGAAATTGCAGCCAGAAAGGGGTAAAAATGCTAAAAGCCCCAAATCTGCAATTTTAAAACAAAAGCCCCAAATTTCAGACTATATCTCCAATTTTGCTCCAGATGTAGCTCCAAAATTGCACAATGATTGCAATGGCTGCAATATGCAAAATGCCCCAAATGTACTCCAAAACAACTGCACCAAACTGTAGTTTTCTGCAAGAGAAGCCTGTCAAAGAACACCCGAGGCTAACAGCAACCGGTGTAGATCTGCACGTACAGACTGTACGAACTGTACGGTAATTGTGGAACTGACCGTACAGTACGGGAAGCAAGAGCGGTACAGGACTGGTGACGATGTACAGCTCTGAAGTGCGGAGCTGTACGGTAACCTTGTACGGCTTCCTGCGCAGGTACGTCGAGCAGATATGGGAGCTGTACGACAAACAGGTACGGATGTTGTACGGCGCGCAGGTACGGAAGCAGAGCGCTGTACGGTGGCAGATGGCGAAACGTACGGAGCTTGTACGGCGATGTACGGCGGCAGATGGCGACACTTGTACGGCGATGTACGGTGGCAGATGGCGACACTTTGCGTCAGGATTCCGTACAGTCGTACGGACTGTACGGACAGATTGGAGCAGACTAAAACTCGAGGCTGAGCGTTGGAACTGAAGGGAGCAAGGAGCTCAAAGCTCTTGGACCTGCTCTGATACCAAATGAAGGAGAGGGAGTGAGTAAGAGCAAGAGGGAGTGAGAGAGTAGGAAGCTTGGAAGCTAAAGACGTAGTTGCAATAGAATAGAGTGAAAAGAATACAACACAAAGTGAGAAGGATAAGGTTTTGTCCTAGTGACAAAACCTTAGTAGTCACTAACCATAGTTAGTGAACTAACTGCAGTTAGGGGAAAAAACTCTAAAAGAGGAAAAAGTGCCCCTAACTAGCTTATTATATTACATTGGTCACTGCTGAATTATATCTATAATTCTAACACACCTCCCCATGTTCACCTCTCTGTCACCTATGTTCACCTTTAGGTCACCCCAGTTCACTCCTAGGTCACCCCTGTTCACTTCTATGTCACCTCCCCATGTTCACCTCTTTGTCACCCATGTTCACTCCTAGGTCACCCCTGTTCACTTCTAGGTCACCTCCCCATGTTCACCTCTCTGTCACCTATGTTCACCTACAGGGGTGACACCTCCCCATGTTCACCTCTCTGTCACCCTTGTTCACTCCTAGGTCACCCCTGTTCACTTCTATGTCACCTCCCCATGTTCACCTCCAGGTCACCCATGTTCACCTCCAAGTCACCCCTATTCACTCCTAGGTCACCCCTGTTCACTTCTAGGTCACCTCCCCATGTTCACCTCTCTGTCACCTATGTTCACCTCCAGGTCACCCCTGTTCACTGCTAGGTCACCCCTGTTCACTCCTATGTCAACTCCCCATGTTCATCTCTCTGTCACCCATGTTCACTCCTAGGTCAACCCTGTTCACTCCTAGGTCACCCCTGTTCACTTCTATGTCACCTCCCCATGTTCACCTCCAGGTCACCCATGTTCACCTCCAGGTCACCCCTGTTCACTCCTAGGTCACCCCTGTTCACTCCTATTTCATCTCCCCATGTTCACCTCTAGGTCATCCATGTTCACCTCCAGGTCACCCCTGTTCACTCCTAGTTCACCCTTGTTCATTCCTATGTGACCTCCCCAAGCTCACTCTCTGTCACCCATGCTCCTCCCTATGTCACCCCTTGTTCCTCCCCTGTTCACCCTAGGTCACTCCTTGCCGCTCCTTGTTCACCCCTCAGTCACCCATGGGCACACCAATGTCACCCCTTGTTCATCCTTGGTTCACTCTTGGTTCATCCCTCCTTCAGCCTCATTCACCCCTATGACACACTCGTCCACTAGCCTATACAGGAGAAAATAAAATTCAAATTCAGATTTTCACACCGTTTCATTCAAATATTTCCTCTTGCCCATACCGCTTTTTCTCTCACCTACCACCTACCACCAGGGCTATATGTAGCCACCAAATTCAGCGTAGGTCCTTCATCTCACCTCCCAATTCCGGCTATATTTAGCATGTGGCTAAACTCAGCGTGGATCCTTGGGATCAGCTCATCCATCGCATCTTACAGCCCACTCATGCTATTTTTGGCTTACCTTTCTAAATTTGGCTCTCTTTGGTTGTGTATTTGTGGCTGCCCCCCCCCCCTCCAACAAAACCATACGCAGCTCCCTCCCCTCCATCAGCGAATTCTCCTGTAGCCCCCTTCCTTCAACGATAGCAGCCCCCCCTCCCCTCCATCAGCGAATTCTCCTGCAGCCTCCCCTCCATCAGCAAATTCTCCTGCAGCCCCCCCTCCATCAACGATAGCAGCCCTCCCTCCATCAACGAATTTTCCTGCAGCAGCTCTCCATCAACAAAATCTCTGCAGCGCAATCTCCTTGCAGCCCATCTCGCACCCTCTTCTTGGATCGCATCACCCCCAGCAGCACCCTCTCTTTGATCGCATCTCTCCCGGAAGCCCTTCTTCCAGTTGCGCCTCACTTTCCTTGGCAGCCTGCAGCAAATCGCCTCTTCCTCGTGGGCAGCCTGGGAGGGTCCTTGGAGCGCTTCTCCCTCTTGGACAGCCTGCTGCAAATTGCCACCTTGATGTCCTCTCGAACTCAGCTCCTTCTTCTGATCTGCCCTTCTCTGCTCTACTCCGTGCTTCTCCATCAGCTCCCCTTCTCATCGCCATCAGCTCCCCCTCTTGTTATCACCCGCCCCACTCTCTCGTTATCTCTCAGCAGGCCTTGCCAACACCTCGACAGCAGCTCCCCTACTTCGTCATCAGCTCCCCCTTCCTTTCCTGCTTCCTTTCTAGCCTCGTCATCAGCTCACCTCCTGCTTCGACATCAGCTCCCCTTCCTTTCCTGCTTCCCTTCTTGCCTTGTCATCAGCGCCCCTTCCTTTCCTTTCCTTCTTGCCTCGTCATCAGCTCCCCTTCCTTTCCTTTCCTTCTTGCCTCGTCATCAGCTCCCCTTCCTTTCCTGCTTTCCTTCTTGCCTCGTCATCAGCTCACCTTCCCTTCCTGCTTCCTTTCTTGCCTTGTCATCACTCACCTTCCTGCTTCGTCATCAGCTCTCCTTCCTGCTTCGTCATTAGCTTCTACTTCACCTCTTGTTTCTTCTTCATGCTCGAGAAGAAGCCCAAGTATAAGCCACGGTTGCCCAGAGATAAGCTCTTCATCCCTTTCTATACCGCCATGACGTCTCAGGCAACCTCTGCAGTGCACATGACCTCACCCATGCCTACAGCCTCTACAGCAAGGCCGACTACATCAGCTAGGCCGACTTCATCAGCAGAGCTAACTTCATCAACAAGGCCAACTTCATCGATAGGGCCGACTTCATTAGCAGGGCCGACTTCATCAGTGATGCATCCTTATCTTGGTCCGGACATCACTATCATCTCAGATGGAGAGCCACCGCAATCAAGACAGCAGCGGGGGGTTCTTTTCCACTCTCAGAGCTCCAGTGCCTCTTCTTCCGATCATGGGGACTCAGATTACACCCCCTCTGCACGGAGACCACATTCAGAAGGGTCGGGTGGTCCAACAGAGATACAGAGCCCTTCGATAACCACCCCTCCTCTCTCCCACATTCGGGTTATGTTTAAACCTCTTCTTGATCCAAACCTCAAACTATCCTTGGTGTTGACATCTTCCGAGATCCAGACCCTGTGTCTAACTGAGTTCGACAAGGTCATCTTCCCTCCTGTGGATGTGGAACTGTGTACAGGATTCATCAGATCTTATGACTCTGTCACAGACACTTTTGAGTTCATGGGCTCCAGGCAGCTTCTCACACCCAATTTGGTCTCACAGTACATGGGGCTCCCTGCTCTCCCTATTCAGCCTCCTTCCGACGATTCACCACATCTCCTTTCATTCCTTTCACAGTGCAAACCCAACAGGAGGGGATATGATTGCAAAAAGGTTTTGGAAGGTGGAAGCAGAGAAGCAGTGATCACACGCTACTTCTTCACTCGCTTCTATTCAGCACCCGGGCATTACTACATCACGAAAGGTATCCGTCCTACTCTCAATGCTCTCTTCACCATCACTCAGTATGATTTTGCATCCCTCTTCTATTCAACATTCCGGGCCACTGTTCGAAATCGCACACGCAGAGGCACACACACCTGTACTTGTGGACCTCACCTCACCTACCTCTTGCACCAGTGGCGGGCTGCAACGCCTGCACTTTTTCCTCCACCTTCACATACTTCATCTTCTCCTCACCACCCACCTTCCGCCCCTATGATCCCCCACTTGAGATCAGCTCCACTGGCTCTTAGTGCGGCCCCTGCATCCTCGGCCTCTGCTGCATCAGTCTCTATCCTCTCTTCCTCTCCAGTCTCCATACCCACTCTTGCTCCACCCACATCTGCAGCACACGTTTCTGAGCCATCCCCTCTTGGGCCAGCCTCTGAAGCTTTGTCATCCGTTGCTCATGCAGGAGTCGCCTCTCCGTCCATCCCCTTCGAGGCAAATTTGGATTTCCCTGATGACGTTCTTCCGGTCACTCCCTTGCCCTCCTCACGTCTCACCCACCACGGCATGACATTACCACTTACCTTCCCCGCAGTCATGACCATTCCCCCTCCGATCATCTCATCAGGGTCAGTAGGGTGCAAAGATATGCACATTGGCCCCCCAACTCAAGGGGATCCATCGATAGAAGTTATGGCAGCAGGCACCTCTGCCTTGGGATCTCTTGATGGAGAGGCATCAGAGCGACACAAGTTATTGAACTTGAATCTTACTTTGGGAGCCACTGGTGACACGAAGACACCACCCCGGGTGTCTCGACGACTGACCCTGAACCGAGTATGGAAGCTGCTGAGCAGGACCTACTGGAAACTCGACCTGGTGAGGTTATTTTTGCTGGGGGTAAGATACCTTTTCAAGCTGATTGTCCTCCACTTCCTCAAAATGATATGTTGGATACCTACTTCGCATCCTCCTCAGGAGATCTATTCACCCATGAGGCCCAGATAGAGGAACAGAGCCAGGAACACAAACGGCTGTTGTATGCATTAGTGGAAGCGGTCTCCTGTTTGCATGGAGGAGGAGGACCTGGACCAAATTTTCACACTTCCCTTGCAAGAGACAATCGCTTCCAACAAGAAAGTATCCCAAGCTCCAAGCTGTTACCTAGACATCGACACACTGGCTCCAATGGTAGCTCTCGAGGACCCAGAGCAAGAGGGGATGAAAGCAGCCTTCGAGGAATATGGCGAACTCATTGACATGGCTGACCGAATGACCTATCGGGACAGGTATGCATGGGCTAAAAGATCCCTTCATATGGCTCAGCGCATTATAGATGACAGCTTCATTCAGATGGGTGCCTCCCTCTTTAATACTACGGGTCAGGTTTGCAAGCTTCTGTCACAGAAGCAACACCTCCGCTTGGAACATGAGAAGCAAGTAGCCAGCATGCATAAAGAATGGGATACAACATTGCACGTGAAAGAAGCGGAGTGGAGAGCAACTCTACAAGCAAGGGAGGCTGCGTGGAAAACTCAGCAGGACGAGTTTCAGCAATGTCTTGCAACGAAGGAGGCACAGTGGACAGCCAGCCAGAAAGTTTTGGAGGACAATCATTCAGCCCAACAGGCTGAGATCCAGAGGGAGCTTGCAGCCCTACAGGACAGATACACCTCACTGGCAGAGGATAAGCATACTGTGGATCAACAGGGTGGAGGTAGTGCGGAGTCAGATGAAGCAGATTCTCGAGGAGGAGGACCATCTCCAAGTTTCACATTCCAAGTTGCAGGACGACTTCCATGGGCTGCAAGCTGAAAATGCTTCTCTCAAATCTCGATGTGATCATTACAGGTCTGGCTACCACAGATATAAATCCAAATACGAGGACATCCGCAACCTCATGGACACAGTCGAGGAAGAGGCAAGGACCAGCCCCGGAACATCAGCACACCCACCACACCCACCCCCTCCCCCTCCCTGACCTTCATCCAGCAAGCAGTAGCTCCCGAATCTTTTAGTTCGGCATTTCTTTTTGCGAGCTCTGTACATTTGGATTCTGCAGTTCTCATGTAAATAAGGAATTTTGGAGTTGTATGGCCATGAGCCAGTTTTTTTTTTCCAGTTTTACAGTTGTAAGGCCATGAGCCCTTTCTTTTCAGTTTTTGGATGTCAACCACAAGGTCACTTCCTTATTTGTAATTTATACTTAACTTTCTCTCACACAGATCCTCAGTCATTCACCCGGACGGTGAATGATAGTGGCGGGGGATCTGTTGTACTCAAAGTTTATGGCGACCCACCAAGAGTTCACACCAGCGTCACGTCATGGTCACCTCAGCAACATGCCAAGTTGTTAGACCTTGGTCATACCTAGTCGCAGCGTGTTCACATATGTTCACATCTTGGTCACTCTGGAACCGACTTGGACGTGACTTGACATGGAACATACTTGGACATGACTTGACATGGAACAGACTTGGACATGACTTGACATGGACATGACTTGGACATGACATGGACATGACTTGGACATGACTTGACCTGGACATGACTTGGGTATGACGGAAGCAATACATGACTGAAGAGTGCCAAACCTCAACCTCGACTCACCATGGTCAAAGTCGATCAGAGGGAAGTACTGGCGCAATGGTACACGAGATACATCCACGTGGCGCATACCAAATCAGTTCAGACCAAATCTCGCGTGGATGTATGTCTGGGGTGGCCTAAGAGTCGTGCAAAGTTTCATCCCCAACAAGTAAGTCCACACACATATTTCGTTAGTACGTGCACGAATTTTCTTAGTCACATTTTTAAAATGTCCTAAAGCACAAAACAAATTACAACATTACTACTAATAAACAATTTTTTGTTTTACAAACACAACAAATCCCATTGAGAAGACATCGGACATCATGTAAAAAATAGAATCTAATACAATGATGTGTATGAACATGTATACAACCATCATAGTGAAATACAAAATATGAGTCCATGAAAATTACAATGGTACGGTCACACAGTGAGCCTATACATATCGAATACAAAAAAGTTTAATCAACTAGTGATATCCAATAAAAATCAATCTGATCAACTGATGATCCCAAAAAATATGATATGTAATGTGCTACTCCTCAGGATCAGCTCTCATGCCAATAGTTGCAAGTATGCTCTCGTGATCTGCCACTGCAAGACGCCATCGTGGAGTGGACGTCACCTTGCGAGTGCGAACACGACTCAAAGTAATCTTGATCCCAACAATAAGATGAGAATACATGTATGCCTCCTGATCCGCCATGTACTCCTGGAACTCAATATAGCGACCACGCCTCTGTATCTGCTGAAAATAGTGGCCATGGGAAGCAGTCCAACAGTTAAGAGGCATAGGTGGTGCACCAACCCTCTCAACCAACTAGTGTCAGGAGCGCATGGAATAGACAGGAGAACACATGGAGCACAGGATTCACTGACCCAGAACAGGCTGGAGTGTTGCGGAAGCCATCAAGGACAGAGCGGCCCACAAACGGTGGAATGGCTAAGGATGGCTAAGGATGCAAGAAGACATCCAATAGGAAGGAGGAGAGGAGATTGGCGGTGGGGAGTGGAGCAAAGGAGGAGAAGGTGAAGAGGGGGAAAGGGGAAAGGGGAAAGGGAGAGGGACATTCTGGCAGGGACGAGAGGCGTAAGTGAAGGAGTGAGAGGCTAGAGTCAAGCTCGCCTCGTGTGTATCTTCTGGGGGTGTATCAGTCATCTTGCTTTCTAATGAGTTATGCTACTCCCCATTTCTGCTCGCTACTCTAAAATCTCTTTCCGTTGTGTTCTCCTCCCCTCCTCTCTCGACTCCCCTGTACTAGTTGTTTACTGGAAGAGCTTCCTCTTATTTTTCTCACTCATGTCGGCAATAGTGGTTCCCTTTGCACTGGCCATAGTATCATCATAGATGCGCACATAGTTCATGGCCTCTTGCAAAGTGGTACACTTGTTGTTCTTGATCTTAAGCTTATACAAGTCAAGCAAACCATCCACAAGTCCATCTGTTTGTAGGTCTTGTCTACAAATCACAAAACTTCTGAAGATAAACTTCAAAAGTCAAATTCATCTTGGACATATTGAGACCCTTTAGCTTCCCTACGATATCATGATCCTCCTCTTTCTTCAAAAATTCTTTCCTAAAGACCTCTTCAAATTCGATCTAGGTGGAGGACTTCGGTCGTAGTTCCTTCCACCATAGTAAAGCCTTCCCTAATAGATACCCTGCTGCAAGCTGCATCTTCTTCTCATCAAGATAAGCGTGAAACTGGAAGTGTACTTGCCACTTGTGCAACCAAGTGTCGACCACTTCCTTGGTCTTGGATTTCTAATCTCCGGGATAGGAATCTAGTGTAATATTCGGACCCAACACTTAAGCCAAAGCATCAACATGTGTGAGCGCTTGAACAATGCTGGTCAAAAGCGTGATAGAAGCCTGAATCCCTTGGAGTTGCTACGTCAACCCCGTTTGATTCGAATTAACCAGCTCAGACTTTGCGTCGAGAGCTGTGGTGGATTCGCTGAAGGCAATCTTTGTAATCAAATCATCGTAGAGACCTTGGTCGTCTCCTCCGTGGTAATCCATATCTTGACCACCCACTGAAAGCCTGGGTTCTACTGAATCAGCCAT
The DNA here is from genome assembly GCF_047967505.1 of Dipteris shenzhenensis. Lineage (NCBI taxonomy): Eukaryota > Viridiplantae > Streptophyta > Polypodiopsida > Gleicheniales > Dipteridaceae > Dipteris > Dipteris shenzhenensis. The sequence goes on from NC_141610.1 coordinate 21,392,454, forward strand.
AACTAGAACTGATTAGGTGAAGAGAGAGAGTAGTCTAGGAAAGAGGAGCAACAGGCAGATTCAAAGTTAGGAGTATGGAGCAAAGTAGAGGCTTGCCACCAGGATTGGACAAGGCGAAGAAACGGCAAGGCCAGCTGAAGGAAAAGAGGCGGCTGATGAACAGCAAACCCCCCCCGACCTAGCTAACAGATCTCGGTAGAGAAGGCGGGTGATCCGCACGGTCATTCTACAGCAATCCGCCTTGGCTGACAGGATTTGAGAGGGTAGGCATGGAGAGGAGTAGCTTGCGCGCAGTTCCACGGGCCTCCAAGCCTCGAATACAGCTCAGCCCCAATCGCGACCATGCCCAGCACTGTTGCGCACCTCTCCCCGCTCTCCTTCCTCACGCCAACTCGAATTCCACGCAGCCAGTCGGGTGCTCGAGGTTCCTTGGATTCTGCCACAGCCTTGTGTTCGTACTATCGCAGCTCTTCTCACGCCTATCCTCCCGCCATGAGATCCTCACCAATCCACCCTAACTACACCATCTCTCTCTCTCCTTAGATCCTCAACAACTAACAGCAAATTCACCTCTTCTCTCTCTCGCCTTCCTTCTATCCCAATCGAGGCAATCAACCCCCCTAACTAAAGAATCAACAAGCACTTGCAGGGTATCCCCAGAAATTTTGAATTTGAATCGTACCTAGAGGAAATCACGTCCTATCTATCTCGCAACAGAGATTCATACCTCAAGAGTTGCCCTGATACCAACTAACACGACCCCAGCACTCCTGAAACCTCTGCCCTACAAGCAAACATGAGGAATCTAAGCAAGCTGCTCACCACCCAACCATGACACCTATGGAATACGATCCCAAATCAACAGATGTCCCCTCCGAGCCACGAGCTGAGCTGCTGGCACGAACTCCCAACCAGATCCTGACCATCCTAGTGTCCCATACCACCAAGTGGCACCTAAAGGCCTTGGATCTGTTGCTGGGCCTTGGGCTACGCTAAGAAGCAGGCGCGCATCCGCGACTCAATCCAGGATCAGATCTACCACCAGGAAACGAGACTTGATCCCATCGGCTCCCTAAAAACTGAACCTCTGGGCCCCTTTTATAGACTCGGGCCCAATGCGCCAAAAATAGCGAAGACCTAAATCTCGTTCGCACCCTTGCCACTCAAGCCAAGAATCAAGCATGCCTAGCCCTAAGCCTCCCCAGGCTACCTGAGCTAGTCTTGTGTACCCCACTACACGTCAGATACAAATAAGTGCACATGACAAGCCCAAAAGATAAGTGCATGTCACGCATGCATCCGTACTTTTCCAAAAAAGTATGGCTAGCCTGCATGTCCAAAGTTCCAACTCAACTTTTCGAAAGCAAGCTTATATGCAGCATCTAGACGTCCACAATCAGTCCTGAAGCATCCAGGCCTCAAGGCGAGCTGCCCTACAGCTTGTTTTCAAAATTCACAGCTGCCCTTCTCTTCCAGCCTGCAAATCGCAGCCCTAGAACAGTGTAATCACTGTTCCAGGCTGTACCATGCCTCCAAAATCAGGCAAAACATCTTGCACTTGGGTTGCCAACCTGGAACAGCAGCGCTGTGCAACTAGAAATTGCAGGAATCTACCCTGCATGGCACCGCTCCAGCCCAAAACTTGCAGCAAACTGTTTGGAACAGATTTGCCTGCCTTCAGACAAATCAATACTCTCTACTTGCTGTGAATTCTCTCCCTGCTCTTCTCTCCACCTTCCTTTGCGCTTGCAAAGTCCACCAACTTGCAAACAAAGGCAGGGAAATCAAAAACGAAATTTACCCAACAGCTCAGATTCTCTCACACTGCCCAAAACTCCAAGCAAAACCTCAAAATTCAAGTGCCACAAATTCTCTAATCCATCCTCTAGTACACAATCACACACAAGCGAAATTGCAACGGGCAAACAAAGCATTCATAGCTCTAGAATCAAGACGATAGAGTTCGCTCTGATACCAAATGAAACAACCCCTAAGCTAGGGATCCAAAATCTCCTCTATCTTCAAATTAACCTGCAAGCATGGACCAATATCAGAATACAACACACGAACACATGCGGTATCGGCTAGTTTGTCACCACCCCACCGTAGATCCCTTAGGATCACCCCCGAGCTAGAGGTCACGCAACCTGTGACCATAGTTCATCCCGGGTAAAGCTACGCATCCCATACCACGCAGCCCCATCAACGCACAAATGTTGTTAGGGATACAAGCCTAGATGGGCTCTCAACCTAGCTAGGTATACTAAGGACGCCTCACTCCTGAGGATGACCCAAGTGAGCAATGGCTCACTTAAAAAGATGTCTTAGGTGCCTCAAGCCTAAGACTCCCCTTAGTGTACCAAAGGCACCACGTGTCCTAACTGTCCCGAGGTGAGGACACACGACCATAGGCTAACCTGCTGGAACGTGGGGGAGAATAGATGCATTGTGGCAAGAGGAGTGAGAACACAAAAGATGCATTGTGTTTATAGAATGGAGAGAGGGTGTCCTAAATCAAGGGCACCTCTCCTACATCAAAGGAGGTAACTCCTAAACCATAGAAACTCCACAATCATAGGCACCACCCCATGTGGGGACCTTTGCATTACATTCACCTGTGTCATGGTCTATGGCACTAAGTGTGCCTCTTCTACACACACACACACAACCATATGACTGCTAGTGGATGCACACATGCACCTAGCAAGCCCTTGATCACATATATCCCAACATACCCCCCTAGGGTTTGCCTCGTGCTATGTCAAGGATTCATCTAGTCACATAGTTTCTCATGCCATCTCATGGTGGTCAAGAATAAATTTATGGCTAGGATCTCATGCTATCAAAGGTGCCCAAGGGTCAAGGTTTACAAAAATGAGATAGACCCCCCCAAATGATTCTCTCTCTTGCATGTACAAGGATTAATCATAGGCCTTTGTGTGGACCTAGTTTCTCATGTCTGCAAGAGGTACCATGGGAGCAAACACACATCACATGGCCTACATCATATGGTGACAAAAGGTGATTTACAAAAGACAAAACACATAACATTCTTTTTGGAGTAGTATTCCAGCAGAGAACCTCAAAAAATGACCACGTGATGATAAATAAAATTCAAAAGACAAAAGTGCTCAAAAGGCATAGTCTTTATCTTCTACCACAAAGTTTGATTCTTCATTTGTTGATGAAGTCTTTCCTTCAGCAAGATTTTCTTTGTTGTTGATGCAGCTCTTCTTCACATGAAATGCTTCATTCTCTTGGGAGTCATTCCTCTCCTCTTCTTGGGCTTGTCTCTTGGTGAGCAGCTGTAGAGAAAACCTTTTTAGGTAGCAATATACCTTTGTAAGACTAGAATAAGTTTTAGAATTTTTGTTGTTATAAAGATCAAAAATCTACAAAGAAAATAAAAGACAAAATGAAAGAGAAGAAAAAAGAGGTAAACAAAAACTTTTATGAAAAACAAAAGGAAGACATACTTAGCAAGCAAAGCAACACTAATGTCGTCATCAGTGCCCATTGCCCAAGCATAAGCAGCTATACTGGGTTTCTAAAGACCCGTGGAGTCTCTTGGGCAAACCCAATGCTTCCTAAAATACGTCAAATAAACAAAAAACAAATCTTTTTCTTGGTTTTCACCTTGATGAAATATTCACCATTACAGGGCTTTACTCTCATTCTAGGCTTCTTTTGGAATGCTTTCCTCTGAGATACATAATCAATGTTAGAGGAACAATATGATGAAGGCATATTGGGAAGGTCTTACCGCTAATGTGGCAGTGTCTAGTCCCTTACAAATAAGTCTCCTTCTCCACAAGTATAGTTGGTTGGAGAGAGAGTTAGATACCCCAAACTCTTAGCATAAAGAAAATACAGTGTCTAGTGCTTCAGAAAATAGCATTCAAGCATATTCAAATCATAAATGCATTATGAGCATTTACCAAAACTGTCAAACTGCAGACAGTGCTCCAAAGATAAGACTGAAAAATGGCTCATATCACTTCCAATGGTCAAACATCCAAAAGACCAAAGATAACTGAGATAATAATGAAACTTTCTTATTCAATGGTTCATATTAGAAGCGGATACCACTGTTACCCCCAAATTGAACAGTCTGAAGTTGGAGGGTTCAATTGAAGCTGAAGATAAAAGCTTTGAGAGGGCTTTCAAAGGCAAATGGAAGCTCTTATTGAGGGCTGCTTCCAGCAAAGAGGAATGGCGAAATTTCGCGTTGTGTCACCCTGGAGAGATGCACCTATTCCAACTGATTTTTTGATATTTTCTCCTTATTCCAGCAAGCATTGGTGCTCAAATTTCATCAGCAGCAAGCTCATAGTGTCGCCCAACTATGACTAAGAGGGTTTTGCAAAATTGTCTCCCAACGGGCGGAATTTTGAGCTAGATTGGCGAGCAAAGAACGAAGCGGCACCGCTGCTCATAGTAAAATTCCGTCAATCCCAACGGTGAAGAGGTGCGCCCTAGCATGGGGAAGATAGAGCCAGAAGCATTTTGAAATTTAATGGTTGGATCTAGAGAAATTGATGCTGCAAGATTCGGGGCAGAATTGAAAAAAATGGGAGAGATATGGAAGAAGGTTGAAGAAGATGATGAGGTGGTAGCCTAGGAGTCTAAAAGCTCAAGGAGGATCATGGCTCTAATACCAAATGCTGGAACGTGGGGAAGAATAGATGCATTGTGGCAAGAGAACTGAGAACACAAAAGATGTAGCAATGGGTGTTCTATTCATTGTGACAAGGAAGTCCCTCTTTTATAGAAATGGAGAGAGGGTGCTCTAAATCAATGGCACCTCTCCTACATCAAAGGAGGTAACTCCTAAATCATAGGAACTCCACAATCATAGGCACCACCCCATGTGGGGGCCTTTGCATTACATCATCACCTGTATCATGGTCTATGGCACTAAGTGTGCCTCTTCTACACACACACACACACACAGCCATATGACTGCTAGTGGATGCACACATGCACCTAGCAAGCCCTTGATCACATATATCCCAACATAACCTGACCTCCATAACACTAGCCGTGTTATGTGCATACTAGTTATGTCCATGTATGGACATAACACCTACTTCTCTCACCTTAAACTTGAGCTTGTAAAGCCTTCTCAATTATTCCAAGAGATAGGACTGTTGGAACTGAAGTCCACGTTCCTTAAGGAGGTTCGTCAAAGGAATGATTGGCTTTGAGTTATCCCTCACTGACTTCCAATGAATGTTGTGTCATGTGCATGGTGTACCTAGAGTTGGATAGTAGGTAAACATGGGTTACGGGATAGCATAGGGCTGGATGGCTATTTTTAGCCGAGATTGCTATATACAGAGATTGATTCATATATAGTGTTCGCTTTATATGGAGGGAGCTATTCATAGCATTGTGCTATTTATAGCGGGTTTCCTTCTATATAGAGGGAGGGCCAGTGCTATTGTGTAGATCAGTTGAGCGCTCCTCAACTGATGGATGGGGCTTGGACCCACGCCGGGACTCTGGCCATCTACATGGCGGATCATAGGTGGTGTATCGAAGGTCCTCTGGACGGGCTCAGGTGGTATGGGACGCCTGGGTTAGATGCGGGCCTATGGATGAATCGAGCTGTAGCCCACGTGCTCGGGGGTGGTCGGGAGGATCGAGGCACCTACGATATCGAGGACGAGATTCTAGGTCAACGATAGGGTCAGATCCTGCGGGGTCATGTCATTTGGTGTCAGAGCCGTCCTATCACAATTGAATTCAACGCGAGGTATGCAGAAAATATGTCTTCTTGGTATGCTTTTCGAGATTGCTCTTGCAAATCTGAATTTCCGCTCATGTATGGGCTGAATCGTTGGCTGATGTGCGCTCATGATTGGAAGATTTGTGGAAGAAATAGAAGTCCATACGCTGTGTGCTCTCTCTCGGTTGCTACGTGTTTGGAAATCGAGATTCCCTGAGAAGGGTAGGCGATGAGAAGACTTGATGTTTCAGCAAGAGATATGAGTATGTGTTGTTTCTGACCTATAACATCCCACGCTTGGGTTGTTGATGTGATTGGCTGTGTGGGGAAGAGTGGGCTGGTTAGGGAAAGAATTCCCTCTAGGTTCTCAAGGATGAGATTCCTACCCTAGAGACCTAGATTTGCTGCAGTTGAGAAGGAGGAAAGAGAGGGCGTTCATAAGCCGGAGAGCGGCTTGTCTAGGAGATTTGGGCATCAGAGACAGGGGCGATATGATTGGGGCAAGCGCTTGCCTTTGGGAAGGAGTGTATGGCCTGATTTTAGCGCGTTTTGGCTATTTTTGGCTGGCTGGAGAAAAGCGGGACAGGATCTATTAAAAGCGAGACTGTTTTTTGGTTTAAAAGCAGGTTGCTTTTTTGTTTTTCTCTAGCAAGGAAAGCACTTACTCTAAATCAAGCACCCACCCTAAATTCGCCTAGCTTTTGATGGCCCTTCCTATACCCGGGATTCCTCCCTCTCTCTCTTGGACTCGTAGAGAGCTGCGAACATATCCCATGCTTCTTTTGATGTCTTGACTGTGTTGAGTTGTCCTAGCATGACATCTTGCACATTCTGCTTGATCAGGTGATAGGCATACTTGTCTTTCTTATCCCATTCTGCTTGAGCTCGAGCAATGGCAGGACCTACTACTGGTGCAGAAACTGTTTGTGTAGATGTAGATCCCGATGTAGATTCCATTGCTGGTGCTGTGACAACAAATGAAGTAGAGCTACTGGTGGTTGGATCGGCCAATGGTCTAGGTGTAGACCCATCGACATACTCCCATTTGTCCTAAAGCACAAGAATGGTCTCCATTCGGTATTTCCATGTACCATAATTGGAGTTGTCTAACTTAGCAGATGGCTCTAGATTGAGGTTGCTAGTCGACATGGTGCAAAAAATGTACTCAAAAAGTGTCCTGAAAATCTCTGTATGAATCAACTGCAAATACACTGAAGATGCCAAGTGAAATCTATGTACCGTCGCTGAAGATAGAACTGCAGTATATAAAATCTGATCTGTGTTACAAGGCTTGTGGCAATGATGCTGGGAATAGCCAAGAGGCTTTACAAGGCTGAAAATGATGTGCACGATGCCGTGAGATAGCCGAATAGGCTTTACAATGGTGGCATGTGTGTGTGAAATCAAATGCTATCTACCCACTAAATCAATCTACAATGCCTCTGAACTCTGAAGTCTGCTCACTGGACTAATGAACGTAAGGTTTCAGGTAATGTAATGATGTGAAATAAGATGTGAGCATATGGACGGCGAGTAGGTACTAGTCGGGAATTTCGGGCATGGCTTAGATTGGCAACTTGGGGAGTTTAAAGCAGATTCTCTTCTATGGCGATCTAGTCTACTCTGATTCCATCATTTCTTTGGATCACAGACCCCTTAGGGAAGACGATGTTCCTCATATTTCATATTTTACATTTTGTATCTAGGCATTTTTGGTACTCTATTTCATTTCATTTTGTATCTAGGATTTTTGTAGCCAGTTTTGGCATCTTAGCTGTATTACGATGAGGCCACCTAGTTGGCGCATCGTTGATGATGTATTTTCCTTTCGGATGATTTTGTGTCCCATAGGCCATGTATGGCCTTCCGTGGACCTTTAATAAAATTTCTTTCTTTCTTTCTCTCTCTCTCTCTCTCTCTCTCTCTCTCTCACTTCAGCACTTCAGCGCATCAAGGCGAATTTCCCACCCTCTTTCCGTCTGAGATCAGCCCATCAGATTCCGCCATCTTTCTTGCTGTCCTCTACCCACCTTCTTCCTTGATTCAACGCAGCACTAGATTCTCTTTTGCTAGTGCGAAGAACACGTGTTTGGACGCAGTTGCTTTTCTTCTAGACCCTCTCCCGTGCGAGATATTTTCTAGCCATGGAAGGACATCAAAGTAATGACACACCTACGTTGGATTACTATTTTATTGAGATGGAGGACGAGGCTACATCGGAGATTATTCCTCGTAGACCTCATGACCTGCTACGAGAAATGGATTCCTTGATGGATGAACTCTGGGAAGCTCTTCACTACTATAAAACCCCTCAGTACCAGAAATATATCGAAGAAGGATCATGCTGTTCTAAATGTAGACATCTTGTTTTAGAGTCTTTATACCGCTTCCGAGTTATTGAGAAGCGATGAAGAGGTTGAAATCCTCAGTTTTGACCGACACCTAATTATTTTTTGCTCGACTGGATCTTTTGAACCACTCTTGGTTCAAGAAGCTCCCCAATTTTGTATGAATATGGTGGATCTTATTTTAAGAGATCTCGGATTTTATATTTCCATAGTCTTTGGATCATATAGGATGTTATTCCTATAATGGTTGACTATATATATGTCTAGCATAGTACCATTGACTGGATATAGCCAACTGAATTTTTAGTGATTATCCTCATGTAGGGGCATTTTGAGGATAGATCAAGGGGACCATATCTTTGGTCAGGATTTTGCCCATTCATACTTCCATGAAGATTCTTCCATCATGAGTTATGAACGGACACCTAATTGTTCTGCGATGGAAAGTCTGTCATGTATTTCAACCCAAGAATTTAAATTACAAGGGTATTTGGTTAAGGGATTTTCTGAATACTAAGTAATTAGAGAATTAGGGTTAATAGAAATTGCAACCCAAAATTTGACCTCGAGGGGTTCAATTGATGGGGTTGTTCGAACAATGATTCCTCGATCTCAACCTAAGATTTTCGAGTTCAAGGATACTCAATAGATAAGGTTGATAGAATCATTTACCTTTAGGTACGGATTTTACCATGCTTGTGTATGGATATCTCAACGGAATTAACTCTGTGGATTCAGGCGTTACTGGATTTCTCGAGGAGAATACTCGATGATCCGTAACCTTGTTTACATTGAGAGATTTAATTTCCTTGGGTTAGTTATCAAAGCTTGTGGCTTTGGCCTTAGATTCTCTTTGATTTGAATCTCATGGAAAGTATAGCACACTCAAACTGATAGTCCGAGTATAGTTATTGGCATTGACTCATCTTCATAGAGAGTTTTCGGGCTTTCTGGTGAACTCAGGAGTGAGTTCTTAGAGGAAGGGGAGTATGTCATGTGCATGGTGTACCTAGGGTTGGATAGTAGGTAAACGTGGGTTACGGGATAGCATAGGGCTGGATGGCTACTTTTAGCCGAGATTGCTATATATAGAGATTGATTCATATATAGTGCTCGCTTTATATGGAGGGAGCTATTCATAGCATTGTGCTATCTATAGCATATAGAGGGAGGGCCAGTGCTATTGTGTAGATCAGTTGAGCGCTCCTCAACTGATGGATGGGGCTTGGACCCAGGGCGAGACTCAGGCCATCTACATGGTGGATCATAGGTGGTGTATCGAAGGTCTTCTGGACGGGCTCAGGTGGTATGGGACGCCTAGGTTAGATACGGGCCTATGGATGAGTCAAGCTGTAGCCCGTGTGCTCGGGGTGGTCGGAAGGATCGAGGCACCTGCGCTATGATTTTGGTTGTATCGAGGACGAGATTCTAGGTCACTGTTAGGGTCAGATCCTGCGGGGTCGTGTCATGTTGGGAGCCCACAAAGTTGCCTTACTATCTGAGGAACGGGCAATCGAATACCTTTTGAATCCTCTCATGGTCAACGCTCATGCTCTCTCAAGAAATTTTATGTCTAAGGTTCAAGAGGCCTTAACAAAAGAAGTCACTCTTACACTCATTCGCATATAGCTAAGCCTTAATATCGCTAAGGCTCGACATGCTTGTCAAGTGAACGGTTGTAAACCATAATATCGTTAAGAATATCACTACAAATTTTCCCAGATATTCATGAAAGATATTGTTCATTATAAGCTGGAAGATCAGGGGAGTGTTTGGAGTACTAGGAACGTGTGACGGCCACACCTAGTTCGAAATCCCGTCTTATAAATGTCTTCCTCACCTATACAATATGGTGGTAGGCAGTAACAAGGTCAAACTGTGTAAAATAGGCAGCTCCTTGCAATCTTGATCAGGTCATCCACTCTAGCAAGGGGATATCGGTTTTTTATTCTAACTTCATTCAACTTTTTATAGTTCACCATATTCTCCAACTTCCATCCTTCTTGTGCTTCAATAGCACCGGAGCACCCTAGGGAAAAACTGTCAAGATATCTGTTCTTCTTCCATTTGGCTCATCCTATGAGTTCCTAGAACTAACTCTATCCGTTGATCTACCATCCTAAAGGGTGGTAACCGAAACAAATGAAAACACATCGGTAAATTCCATTTTAATTTCTGCAATTGCTCGTGGTTCCCGTGCATCTAACTCAGAAGATTCATCAACATTATTCACTTCAGACGCAGAATTATACAATATACACTAATACACTTCATGTTCAAGATTTGCCATCATATTAATAACTTCCAACGAGTTTCCAAGGGTGCAAGATGGGACATCAAAATCACCTTGTAATACATAAGGTGCACCCTATTTAACAAAAGTTAGCTTATGACTATGCCAATGAGCTTGGACATTCAACTTATGCAACCAAGTAATCTTCCAACTTCGTAAGCCATTCCTCCAGCTCATTTGGGGTGCATGTGTCACCTTTAGACTTATGCACTGTGAGCTTCTCCTTGACATATTTCAGAGCTTTTTTTGCCACCCCCAAACGTGCGGGCATCATCATGCTTAAGGTTCACATCATGATGAAACTACATCTCATCATGGATATAATACGTATATAATAATTCTCTCTTGGGCCAACCAAATCTTGCAAGGATGTATATCTAGGGTAGCCTAAGAGCCGTGCAAAGATTCATCCCCAACAGATAAGTCCACATGCATATTTGGTTAGTACGTGCGCCATTTATCATATGTAGTCACTAGTAGTGGGTGCATCCAAAAATGTACACATTATACCTTCCACGTGGCACATACAAAATTGATTGGCAACCAAATCTTGCATGGATGTAGGTCTAGGGTAAATTAAGCACCGTGCAAAGTTTCACACGTGTATTTGGTTAGTACGTGCGCCATTTTTCATACGTAGTCACTAGTAGTGAGTGCATGCAAAAATGTAGGATTGATCTTCTCCCAATACTGTGGACTGCTATGTGAACCCCATGCCTGAAAATGGACTGCTATGTGAACCCCATGCCATTTCAGGCATACAGGCTAGTGTCGTAAAGACCAATACCCGTGGGTCGATCCAAAATGTATGGCTCCATGCGCAAGGGTGCAGAGAACTGTAAACTAGATGCTGTCCTTGGCCTCAAATCTGAAAAAAAAGATGCTTCCCGTTACACAAAATGTGTCCTCAATCCCCATATTGTCTTATGTTTCTTTTGGGCGCGTGTCATGTGCATGGTGTACCTAGGGTTGGATAGCAGGTTAACGTGGGTTACGGGATAGCATAGGGCTGGATGGCTATTTTTAGCCGTGATTGCTATATATAGAGATTGATTCATATATAGTGCTCGCTTTATATGGAAGGAGCTATTCATAGCATTGTGCTATCTATAGCGGGTTTCCTTCTATATAGCGGGAGGGCCAGTGCTATTGTGTAGATCAGTTGAGCGCTCCTCAACTGATGGATGAGGCTTGCACCCAAGCCGGGACTCTAGCCATCTACATGGCGGATCATACGTGGTGTATCGAAGGTCCTCTGGACGGGCTCAGGTGGTATGGGATGCCTAGGTTAGATACGGGCCTATGGATGAGTCGAGCTGTAGCCCACGTGCTCGGGGGTGGTCGGGAGGATCGAGGCACCTGCGCTATGATTCTGCTTGTATCGAGGACGAGTTTCTAGGTTAGTGATAAAGTCAGATCCTACGGGGTCATGTCATCTGGTATCATAGCCATCCTATCACGATCGAATTCAACGCGAGGTAGTTTGGAAATCGTGATTCCCTGAGAAGGGTAGGCGATGAGAAGACTTGATGCTTTCAGCAAGAGATATGAGGATGGATCGTTTTTTACCTATAACTTCCCACGCTTGGGTTGTTGATGTGATTGGCTGTGTGGGGACGCGTGAGAGTAGGCTGGTTAGGGAAAGAATTCGCTCTAGGTTCTCAAGGATGAGATTCCTACCCTAGAGACCTAGATTTGCTGCGGTTGAGAAGTAGGAGGAAAGAGAGAGCGTTCATAAGCCTAGAAAGCGGCTTGTCTAGGAGATTCGGGCATCAGAGACAAGGGCGATATGATTGGGGGCAGGCGCTTGGCTTTGGGAAGGAGCGTATGGCCTGATTTTAGCGCGTGTTGGCTATTTTTGCCTGGCTGGAGAAAAGCGGGACCAGATCTATTAAAAGCGAGACTGTTTTTTGGTAAAAAAAAGCTAGGTTGCTTTTTTGTTTTTCTCTAACAAGGAAAGCACTTGCTCTAAATCAAGCACCCACCCTAAATTCGCCTAGCTTTTGATGGCCCTTCCTAGCTATTTTTATACCTGGGAATTCTCTCTCTTTCTCACTACAGCACTTCAGCGCATGAAGGCGAATTTCCCACCCTCTTTCCGTCTGAGATCAGCCTATCAGATTCCGCCATCTTTCTTGCTGTCCTCTACTCGCCTTCTTCCTTGATTCCACGCAACACCAGATTCTCTCTTGGGAAGAGCACGTGTTTGGACGCAGCTGCTTTTCTTCTAGTCCCTCTCCCATGCGAGATATTTTCCAGCCATGGAAGGACATCAAAGTAATGAGACACCTACGTTGGATTACTGTTTTATTGAGATGGAGGACGAGGCTACATCAGAGGTTATTCCTCGTAGACCTCATGACCTGCTACGAGAGATGGATTCCTTGATGGATGAACTCTGGGCAGCTCTTCACTACTATAAAACCCCTCAGTACCAGAAATATATTGCAGAAGGCTCATGCTGTTCCAAATGTAGACAGCTTCTTTTAGAGCCTTTATACCGCTTCCGTGCACGGTGCTATTGAGAAGCGATGAAGAGGTTGACATCCTCAGTTTTGACCGACACCCAATTATTTTTTTACTCGACTGAATCTTTTGAACCACGTTTGGTTCAAGATGTTCCCCAATTTTGTATGAATTGTAAATTGTCTTGTTATTAAATTGACCAGGTTTTGGTTAATTTGGGTTTGATTTGTAACTAGTGGCATCTATAATTTGATGGTTTTTTTCAAATTATACTTTTCTTGCATATATCTTGAAGTTTTTTAGATATATGGTACATTGATGGTGCCCGAGTATTTGTTACATATTAGACCAGATTTGACAAAGGCAATTGGATTTCCCTTTCTCGAATCTTGGTGCGTAGATTCCTCTTTGGTCTCTATTTGAAGTTTTGATCTCGATGTCATTGTGAGTTATGACGTTTCTTCGAGTTACCGTTTGGACATATGAAGGTTCTTATTGATTAGACCAGGATGAGTCTTGTTGGATACCTTCTTTGAATCATGCCCAAAAGCGGGGTCACTCTGATTCTCACTCTTTTAGCCCGAGGTCATGGATAGTCAGGATTCAAGAGTTGTTAGGGATGCTACCTACTGGTTTTCTTCTTTGACCTATTGGTTGGGGTATTGTAACACAAGGGGGTGATATAATCACATTAAGAAAAGGATTGAGAAAGGATTTGCCACCCTGACTCAATCTGGGATCATCTGAGTTGAAGAGGGATTGGCTACCTGATTTACTCATATTGTCCACCAAGTTTTTTATTTGCAATATACTTTGGTGGTATGCGACACTAAGGTATGTTACATTTAAGATTCTCTGATGTGGTGGTATAATCTAGTGTGAAATAATACCCAAGGACCTCTAGGGTGAAGTGCAAGTAGGCTGAATTGAATTGGGGGCAACCTAATTAGATTTTTTACGAAGGCTGACTAAGATTCTTTACCCTAAGAGAAGCCATATACTTTTTGGGTTCAACCCTGGAGCTCCATAGTCTAGACTCAATCTCAGGGAGGGTTACTGCATCTCTTCTGATGATGGTCTGTCAGTGCCTTGTTTGCAACTTGATGTTCCTAGATAAGAGATCTTAAGAACTGGATGATCCTGTGATCGGAGCGGATTATTGTGCACAAGTTTATACAGGATATTCGGTAGTGGATCTTATTTTAAGAGATTTCGGAATGGATCGTTTCCGTAGTCTTTGGATCACATAGGATGCTATTCCTATGATGGTTGACTATATACATGTCTAGAACAGTACCATTGACTGGACATAGCCAACTGAATTTTTACTGATTATCCTCATGTAGGGGCATTTTGAGGATAGATCAAGGGGACCATATCTTTAGTCAAGATTTTTCCCATTTATACTTCCATAAAGATTCTTCCATCATGAGTTATGAACGGATACCTAATTGTTCTGCGATGGAAAGTCTGTCATGTATTTCAACCCAAGAATTTGAATTACAAGGGTATTCCGTTGAGGGATTTTTTGAATACTAAGTAATTCAAGAATTAGGGTTGATAGAAATTGCAACCGACAAAATTCACCTCGAGGGGCTCAATTGATGGGGTTGTTCGAACAATGATTCCTTGATCTCAACCTAAAATTTTGAGTTCAACGATACTCAATAGATAAGGTTGATAGAATCATTTACCTTCAGGTACAAAGTTTACCATGCTAGTGTACGGAGATGTCAACGGAACGAACTCTATGGATTCAAGCGTTATTGGATTTCTCGAGGAGAATACTCGACGATACGTAACCTTGTTTAGATTGAGAGATTTACTTTCCTTGGGTTAGTTATCAAAGATTGTGGCTTTGGCCTTAGATTTTCTTTGATTTGAATCTCATGGAAAGTATAGCACACTCAAACTGATAGTCAGAGTATAGTTATTGGTATGGACTCATCTTCCCAGAGAGTTTTTGGGCTTTCTAGTGAACTCAGGAGTGAGTTCTTAGAGGAAGGGGAGTATGTCATGTGCATGGTATACCTAGGGTTGGATAGCAGGTTAACGTGGGTTACGGGATAGCATAGGGCTGGATGGCTATTTTAAGCCGAGATTGCTATATATAGAGATTGATTCATATATAGTGCTCGCTTTATATGGAGGGAGCTATTCATAGAATTGTGCTATCTATAGCGGGTTTCCTTCTATATAGAGGGAGGGCCAGTGCTATTGTGTAGATCAGTTGAGCGCTCCTCAACTGATGGATGAGGCTTGGACCCAGGCCAGGACTCTGGCCATCTACATGGCAGATCATAGGTGGTGTATCGAGAAGGTCCTCTGGACGGGCTCAGGTGGTATGGGACGCCTGGGTTAGATACGGGCCTATGGATGAGTCGAGTTGTAGCCCATGTGCTCGGGGGTGGTCGGGAGGATCGAGGCACCTGCGCTATGATTCTGGTTGTATCAAGGACGAGATTCTAGGTTAGTGATAGGGTCAGATCCTACGGGGTCGTGTGAGCGTGAGTCACGTAAGGGAGTTAGAACACTTGACTTGAGACCACTAGGACAATTAGGACTTTTCTATCGAACCCCACGTTAAAATGGACATAACCCTAATTAATTTAACCCAAGTTGAGACTAGACCCAATCCAATCAAGTCAACCCTAGTTAGTCAAGCCTAGTCCAACTTAGCAAACCTAAACTAGCATTGTAGTTAACCCAAGCAAAACTAACCTAATCAAACTTATAAGGTTTGCAACGGCACATCGCGGTTCGTGTAGCAGATCAGCAAGGTGACGTGAGCGGAGCGACAATGGATGACTTGAGAGAGAGAGAGAGAGAGAGAGAGAGAGGGGGGGGGGGGGGGGGGAAGGGGTAGGAGCGAGAGGGAGAGGGAGTAGAAGGGGGGGGGGGAGAGAGAGAGAGAGAGAGAGAGGAGGTCACTAAGCACATGAGTAGTAGGTTTGGACTTATATAGTCCTCTCTAGAACCCTCTAACTCTCCTACTACATTAGTCCTCTCCCCTCCCCCCTTTCCCTTAATTATATGCTCTAGTAACGATATTCCCCAATCATCACTGTCTACAAAAAGAGAACATGAATTTCAAGAAAAGAGGACTTGTTCGTATGTGGATTGTAAAGGCCAAACAAATTCTGGATATGAGACGAGCATGAGTTGCTCAGAGGAAAACGACCAAATCCTCCAAGAAGCAAACGAGTTGCACCAGTATACATAGCCTTTATTCCTCGTACTTGAAATGTTCATGCTAGACGAGGTCCAAGGTATACATGCTGCAATACAGGTATACATAGCCTTATTCCTTATGCAAGACTAGGGCCAAGGCATATATGCTGAAAGGACTTGTTGGAAAGAAATCCTTTTGTTAGCAATACGTTGGTCGATATGCTCATACCTTGTAATAATTGTAACCCACGAGACTGCATCTCGAACTCACAGCTTGTCAAACACTTCCATGAATTTTGCAAGCGAACATGGCCTTGGTCAGGAAGCTTCGAACTATTTTGAATAGATGCAACGGGAGATTCAGCCACATTTGTTTGCATCTTAAAAGCTTGCGGCAGAGTAGAAGCCATAGACAAGAGCGTAAAAATATACATGCACGAATTGCCAAGAGGGGGATACTTGAAAGGGATCCTTTTGTTCGCAGCACCTTGATCGATATGTACTTGCAAAATTCACAGGAAGTGTTCGACAAGCTTCTAGTTTTAGATGCTGGCTCGTGGACTACTTGTATTGCAGGGTATGCCATGCTGAGATAGCTAGAAAGAGATTCTTTGGTTGGAGATAGCCTAGACATAGTTGATGGGCTGATATCGGAAAAAATTAAGCATTCATTTTCTTTTAGGAGGAAATTCTCAACGCAAATATATATATGCAAAGCTAGAAGATCTTTGTTTCAGAATAAGGGAGGAAGGACATGTACCAGATTTGCATCGGTTGTCTTAGGACAATGTGAAGGATGCTGGTTATGTGGGCAGTGAGAAGTCTGCTATCGTGTGTGCGCTGATCGTGCGCTGATCAATAAACCCAAGGGGATGTTGTAAAAAAAACTTCGGGTCTTTAATGGCCGTCATTCCGGTTCAGTAATTCTGTCAAAAGCAGAGCATGTCAAAATAACAAGCGGACATATGATTGTTGAAGCCGAAAACTTCGTCGCCAAACAAAATCAATATGCCCAGCAGCTCATCGTTGATCCAAAACTGGTTTCTCAAATGGCAAGAAACAAAGAGAGCAGACCAAAAAACAAATCGTCACCATCATCGCCTCCTCCTCCGCTATCCCGCCCTCAGCAAGGATCTCCCCGGACTCGCTCCCTGCACCTCAAGGTCGCCGTTATGTTCCTCACCCGTGGCCCCTTAGCTGCTTACTTACTTACTTGTCGTTGGTTTACGCAAGTGGGCGCTTGTGTGATGGCGAAACGAAGCTTCTTCGCGAGGCGACAAGCTCTGAACTACAAAAGGGAGTGAGGCCGAGCATGTTCACGTTGTGGAACGAAAGGCGAAGGAGGAAGACGAAGGATTGTCACAGCCACCCCGTCGAAATTTTGGTTTTGAAGAACGAAAACTTTAGTAGAATAGAATTCTTAGGCCACCCTCCGAACCAACTTCCACCCTTGTTCAAAAGGTTGGCGTCTTAACTTCACTTAAACAACTACTAATAACAACCAAATAACCTAAATATCTTCACTTGTAAAGCCATGTAGGAACGTTGTCCTACCGTGTAGGTCACAATGACCTAACGTGTTGGTCCTAACGTGTAGGTCCCAATGTGAATCATATGTCTCACTCGCCAATAACAACCAACAAACTTTGAGCAACGACCATTTCGTTTCCTCTCGCTCTCCCATTCATGTGTTACTCTCTAGTGGAGACCCCAGTAGCACCCACGATCGATCGGTCGATCATGGACCACATGGAGCATGACGGTCTTGATGGCTCACGACATGGATCGGTCCATACCATGTCATCAAACGTGCTGGCAAAACAACCTGCACATTGCTTCTATGCGCACCCGCCCAAAAAACCTGACCAACTGTCCACATCGCTCTCGACTGGAGCCATTTCATTCCCGAACTATAATTCTTTCAAGGGGGGTAGACAAGACGGGTAAGGGCACATGCTAAAGTGTAGGTCACTATGTAAAGCAGGTGTCGGACTTAGCAATAAGAACCAATGATGTAACTAACTTTGAGAATCAATAAAGCAAGGTCAAAGCCCCAAGGTGCCGCGGCACTCATTCCAAAGCATTCCTATTCTTAGTCTTTTCGTTCTTGCTCTGTGATCGTGTGTTACGATATGTGCTACTATGCAAATTTTAATGGAAATTCAATAAATTAATCTCCCCTTCGAAGTCACCACTGTCACCGGAACAATTAATTTAAGCTCTAAGGTCGAAGTAGCGGCTCGATTAACACAAGCAAAGTATTAACGTTGATGGCTACATTAAACTTTAGGAGACACAGTCATCGTTTAGACAATAACAAAACTTAATTTAGAACAATCACATTAATCAGCTAAATTATCTATTGATGTTTTAACCATCAAGCCAGTTTTGGACAATCACAATCCAAGCTAGTGCATATATGACTCAAACTAGCCTGAAAATTAAACCAAAGTAATTTAACTACTAGTAAACTAGACTAATTTAACTACTAGCAAACAGAGTAATTTCAATCATTGTCTGGTCATCAATTATTTTGGTTGTGAAATATAATACTATTTATTTCTGTTCAACCATGCTAGTTTAGAACAATCACATAACCCTTGTTTAGAACAATCACATAACCCTAGTTTAGAACAATCAGGGAACAATCACATAACCCTTGTTTAGAACAATTCTATTTATTTATATTCAACCATGCTAGTTTAGAACAATCACATTACCCTTTTCTGACCTGAACTAGGTTGGTTATATATTACATGACGTTCCAACCACAGGGCTGATCTCATGAAGTCTAGGCCATATCAATTTAGAAATTAACTGGTATATGACCTGAGCTGGCCCAAAAATTAAACTTAAGTAATTTAACTACTAGGAAACACAGCAATTTCAACCGGCAAGCGAGTCATCAATTATTTCAATTACAAAATGTATTTCTATTTATTTCTATTCAACCACGTTAGTTTAGGACAATCAAATAACTCTTCTTTAACCTGAAGCATCTCAATGATATATTGGATGATGTTCCAACCACTAGGGTGCTTTAGGATAATATTAACTGATATATGGCCCAAATAGCTCAAAAATTAAACTTACCTAATTTAACTACTAGGAAACACAACAATTTCAACCACGGAGCTGGTCATCAATCAAAGAATAACAATATATTATTGTCTATTTTTGTTGTGAAATGTATTGCTATTCAACCATGCTACTTTAGGACAATCACATAACTAGTGTTTGACCTGAACCAACACGATGATATATTGCATAATGTTCCAACCACCAGGGTGGTTTAGGACAATCACATTAAGTCTAAGAAACCCCAGTTTAGAAATGAAACAATTAACCTATTCCAAAACTCGACCACAGACAACCACTGAGCTACATATATCAAGTATGTATATGATGTGCTCATCCCACTGCTTGTATCCCGTCTACTTTTTGCAGATGTCCTTATTTGGAGAAACTCTCATATTCTTGTGCTAAAATGTTGTGACTCTATCAATTACTTTTGCACTTAGGTCATCTCTCCTTTTCTTGTGTTTTGTTGAAGCCCACACACTTTTCAGATCAAGATGATCATGCATTGCTTCCGCTCTGTGTCCAACCAGTGGAGCCACATTGGTCCTGATTGATAACATCTTCAACATTGTCACCCAAGTTGTTTCTCTTTTATTTTAGAGGATACCAACATAGCTAATGTTGCCCTCCTTAGAGCAATTTGTGATCTAAGTTGTGCACCCCTTTCAATTTCGGTAGGCCATTTCTCAATTTAGAGAGCATCATGTCTTGGGCATGCATCTCTCGAGATATTGGTAGGTTATCACTTTACAAATTTTACGGTGCAAGCTAAAGCTTATGAAGACTCAAGATTGGTATTCATGTGAATGGCCTTATATTGATGCATTAAATGTTCCCACCAATTGTGAGACTACATCGCATGTTCTTTGCTCCCATGGCAATGATCGAATGTACGTATCTATAACCACTTCCTGCTACTGCTCTGCAAGGAGTCTTCTTTCTTCTCATTGTTTCCTCCACAAACCTTGCAAAAGTGTCTTTCATTGCCATTTTGATACCATGCCATTTCTTTTCTTGCCCCATAATCTATTTCTTTTGCCTTGACCAAGCTTTTCAGCTTTCCTATCTTGTAACCTTTGTCTGCTTCTCTTGGAAGCCATGATGAGCTGCATCTTGCTATTAATGCCATGGTGATGTTCAATGAACCTCCAGAAATAGACCCACCAGAATAGAGACCATCCAGCTTGTGAGGTGAGCAAAGAATAGAAGACAACTTACTCGAGTAAAGAAGATAAGGCCAAACCAAAAGAACGAGGTCACGTCGACCTAACTCTACATGGTACAGGTTGTAGGGTGGCAGGAGGAGGATGTACTTTAATATTCAAAGATTTGCCCGAAGGAGGTGTAAAAAATTAAAAATGAATGGGGTAGAAAAATTTTCAGCGATCATGATTTCCACCTTTTGGAGATACATGTCAATAAAATTGCATATACCAGTTGCCCTCAAGCAAGTGCAATGCGGCCCAAAATGCTTCAAAACACAATAAGGCCAAAGGGCATGCTATCGGGTTTGATACTGTATATTACGAAATACAATGGCATTTGACGTGCCTATGAGCCATATAGCAAGGAATTGCATGGAAAAAGAAATAATACAAATTTGTAAATAGTATAGGATTCATTAAAAGATCTTTGAACATGCACAAATTGGATGTATTAAAAGTATATTGGCTTTATTGAAAGAACTTTGCACATGCACAACTTGCACATTCTTCCATTCTAGGGTAAACTTAGATACAAATATCACCAACTATCAATGTTTTAAGCCCACACATGTAGTAGTCCCACTAGTTTGGATTCCATTTTTTTAATTGGTTTTCATTTTCAACAAAATCTAGGAAAATTTATGGAGCGTGCCATTAAAAATTACCCAACAGAGGGTACGCACAATGGAAGACTGATAGTATTGCCTAGGAGCTCACATATTGTGGTGTGGGGTGTGGAATCACAAACTTCTTAACTTAATGTGCATAGATGTGCAAGCCAGTACATAAACAATGCTGAGAGACAAATATAGAAGCAACTTTTTATATTTCCATCCGTCCACAAAGTAAGACATGATACAATACCAAAAGGTTCTCCTACTAGATGTCAAGCACTTCTAGATCTTTGAGCCCACATGCTCTACCTCGAGCATATGTAGAATCTCTGTCCAGAGAGTGGTTCTCTCTACCTTACTGCCTATAGATCAGCCTAGGTAGGCAGTACTTACTAGCTCAATCTGTAGCTCTCTATAGGTCTCCTTTACCTCCTAGGAGTAGGCCCAAGAAAGCCCTAACTGGTGCTCCTGTCTGCTATAGGTTTGCTGCTCCAGAGGATATGATGATCACAACACCTTGCTGCCCTAGAAGAAAACCAAGGTCCAGCCTCTAGGGAACTCAGTTTGCAGCACACCTTCCACTCTCCTTCACCCCCAGTGTGAGGCCCAAGGGAGTGGCTTCTCAATGCTCCTATCTAGTCCTGCTCTTACTGAATGGTTGGATGAATTATGAGGCCTAGGGCCTCTCCTTTTATAGGCCCAAGGCCTGGTCAAAATAGCCGATTGGTCAGCCCTATTTTGGCTGACTCAGTTTAGCTGAAAATTGACTTAGTTGGCTAGCCCTACCAGCCCACCAACCAGGGCCCTATCTAAGGGTCTTTACTAGGCCCTTTATAGCCTTTATTCTAGGCAGGGACCCAACCCTTTTGACCAACCTAACCAAGGCCTGGTTGGCTGGCTCAACCAGCTCCAACCAGCCCTACTATAGGCTGACCTATTTGTTGATTTATCCTGCCATATTCCTATGCCATCTTTAGGGTGTGTTGTAGGCCATGTGCCTACCCACACGCCTCACCAGATAACTCATCATGGGAGCACCTGTACCCCGGGGTACCCTGCCATCTTATGCTGCTCTAAATCTGCCTCTTCCATGCCAGATCTATGCCATGTATGTATCGTCATGTGTTGGAGCCATTTTGATGCCTCCAAGTACTTTCCTTTTTCTCTCTGATCTCTGCCCCCATGGAAGCCATCTTGATGCCCGTTTGGCCATCCCTCAGGAACCAGGTCCACCCCCCCATGCTCTCCTCATATGGGGACTTACAGATGGGGAGGTGACCTTTCCAACAGTGCCTTCAAATGGGTGTGCATAATTTTAGCACAACATTGGAGGGCGCTTAAACCACATCTAATGTTCTCAATTATGTGTGTCCTTTGTTTAAGGAGAAGCCCATGTAGTGTACTTTTGAATGATTACTTGGTTGTAGTATGTGCAGAACAATATTTTGATGTTTCTTAATAAATTGTTATATCCTATGCTCTTCAAGATGGATGCTTCACATGCAACATAGCACTTGTAATGCTTTAATGATCTCATTCTAGATATTTATTCTATATATTTTTGGTCTCATGTTCAAGTTTGGAATGTTTACTTTAACTTGAAGACCAATTATGTTGAATTCCATTAAGCAATGCATAATTTATGAGTTAGGCAAGATACCAATATGAGAAAAGATACCTTAAACCTCACCAAAAATGGCTACATCCAAGCAAACATTGACCATCAGCCACGTTCTTGAATGGACCAATATAATCCAAGCCCCTCCTCTAAAATTATTCCCATGGCTATCTTGGAGTGATGTATGATGTTTTGGATGATGTATGATTCAACAAAACCTTTTCCAGACAGGCAAGATACATGGAAACTATTGAGTAAACACCAAAATCATCCAAGTAAATGGGAATGAACCTTTGAAAGTTGATGGTGCATAATGTAGACCAAATGGCATGAATTTGTAGGCATTTGCGTCCCATTCTATAATAAAATGAAATCTTTTTAATCCTTGGGTGCCAATGAAATCTGGTTGGAGCCACTATAGTCATCCTGTAAATGAGTACATCTCATGCTCTACAACTTGATCTAGTATTCCATCAGTGAAGAAATAAGAAAGCAATGTGGCAATATTTGAGCATTAAGTTTTTGGTTATGCAAACTCAAAGGTTCCCATTCTTCTGGGGAACCACCATAATTAGGAATAGCTAATCGCTCCAAAAAGTTGCATAAATGAAGCTTGCTCAAATTAGCTAATTAAGCTCTCAACTTAACTTGCTTGGCATTGTTTGGATTCATATTGTATCTTTGTTGACAGATGATCTGGAATCTAAAATCAATGGAATCTTATGTTGGAAAATCTTTGGTGTAACTCCCCTTAAATTGGTTTTGTTCCAACCTGGTACTATAGAAAAAGATATTTGACAGTGCATAGGTGACCATCCACCAAATGAGCACTCACCAGGACTATGTGTGACTCCTCATTTGTGCCCAAATTGAGTTTTAGAGTTGGTATTTAAACCATTTCCTTAGATCCATACCGAGTAATCATTGTGCTTGGCTTGACAAGGTGTCTTTCCCCAACTATATCTTTAGTAAAATTGTCAGGGTATACATGCTTTAGCTCTTTTAGCTTCTCTTCTTAGATCTTAAATTCTATTTTAGATACCATTCAAAAAATATATATCCCTCTTGAAGGCATAATTTGCAATTCCATGTGTCAAGGCTCTATGTTTTACGAGAAGTGATCATCCACTTTCAAGTTCTTTGGGGTACTCGACACAGTGGTGGGATTTTCACCCCAATATCCGTGGTTTTGATTGTCATGTTCTCAATACCCCAACCATGTAGTACTTTGGCCTTTTTAACCCAAAAATAATGGATGAGTATTCATTTCCATTGAAATGACAATCAAACTAAGTATAACGCACTCAGTGAATTGTGATAACCACATCTACGAGCATACCTTTTGACCATTTTGCATGATACTTGGTGAAAAACATGGTATAATGCTATCTCGACTAAGCAAAGCATATCCAATGGGCATGATAATTTTTACATATCTTGAAATCGGTAACATGTAGGTCTGTGCAAAGTATCATGTCCAGTGAACACTCATGCGTTCAAATAAGCCACCCCAAAACATGTTATTTTGAACATTATGCAGCACACTTGTGAAAAACATGGTACAATGCATCCCCAACCAGGCAAACCTTTTTTGAGGGACACTATATTTTGCCCATGAATCAAGATACATGAGACTGACATGCATGCAAATTATTGTTCCAATCAGAGTCTTGCACGTTTTGATAAGGCACCCTGAAGCGTGTTTTTGGCCAATTGTGCATGATACTTGGTGAAAAACATAATAGAATACATCCTCGACCATGCAACCATATCAGATGATATGTGATATTAATTTTTGTACAAAGTATTGTGCCTATTGGATACTCACACATTCGAATAACGCACCCTAAAGCGTGTTTTTTAACCGTTGTGCATGGTATAATGCATCCTCGAGCATGAAAAACCATATTCAATGGGCATGATACTTGCATGTGCCTAAAATAGATGGCATGGAGGAAAATTTGAAGTATCGTGCCCATCAGAGACTCGTATAAGGCTGCCCATCAGAGAGTCGTATAAGGCTCACCGAAGTGTATTTTTTGACCATTGTGCATCACACTTGGTGAAAAGCATGGTATAATGCATCCCTGATCATGCAAACTGTATAAAATGGGAAAAATACTTTACACGTGATTGAGAAAGGTGAAATATAGATGCATAAAAAGTATCATGGCCATCTAACGCTCACGCATTTGAATAAGCCATCCAAAATCGTAGTTTTTACCGTTGTGCATGATACTTAGTGAAATACATGGTATAATGCATCCCAAGCAGTGCAAACAATATCCTATGGGCATGGTACTTTGCACATGACTTTATATAGGTGAGATTGAGGCATGTAAAAATTACCATGACCATTGGACTCTCGTGCATTTGAATAAGGCATCTTGCGGCACCGTTGTACATCATACTTGGGTATAAACATGGTATAATGTGTCCTCGACCATGTAAACCATATCCAATGAGCACAATGCTTTGAAAGTTCCAAATACCTTAAGATAGGTGATATTTGGAAGTTTACAAAGTATCATTCCCACCATCAAACACTCGTACATTCAAATAAGCCATACCAAAGCGTGTTTTTTGACCATTGAGCATCACACTTGGTGGTAAAACATGGTATAATGCGTCCTCAACCATGCAAACCATACTTGATTGGCATGATACTTTGAACATGCCTTGAGATAGTTGACATGAATATGCATGCAAGGTATTGTGCCCATCAAACACTCAACTGTTAGAATAAGCCATCCCGAAGCATATTTTTTTACTGTTGTGCATGATACTTAGTGAAAAACATGGTATAATGTGTCCCCGACCATGCAAACCATATTTGATGGGCATCATAATTTGCACAAATTTTGAGATAGGTTAGATAGATATGTGTGTAAAGTATCGTGCTCATTGGACAATCATGTATTCGAATAAGCCACCTTGAAGCCTATTTTTTGACTGTTGTGCATCGCACTTGGTAAAAAACATAGTATATGCGTCCCCAAGCATGCAAACCATATCCGATGGGCATGATACTTTGCACACATTCCAATATCACCTATTGAAAGACACGTGCAAAGTATCATGCCCATCGGAGACCATAGAGGAATCCTCGAGGAACCACAAACAAATTTGTTTAAAGTTCATCTAGAATTTGAATTTACTTAAAAGTTAGATCATTAACTAAAGTGGGAGTTGATAAATAATCCACATATTATTGTTTTGCTGAAATTTTCCTAGAATAGTTTTGGAATTAATTTATGCCCTTGATTTTCAATCTTTGACACCATTTGCAATGTTATCTTCTCGAGAACCTCCATTTCACTCATTTCAATGTCCTGTGGATCTTTATTGGAGTTGCGTAATTTTTGAAGAAGTTTGACCGAGTAGTATCACCCAGTCTACCCTATTATTATTAATCTCTCCATATTTATTATATAGAGCTTGCAAGTTCTTTACTAATTCTTTTTTTGAATGAGTTCTTGTAGTTGATCTTGATAGTACTTTTGGTACATTGTCTTCATCGAGTCCTCGGTCACAGCATAAGGCCTCAAATCTCTCCTCCATAGATGCATTGAATGGATCTTTTCTAGCCATGTCTAGAAAAAAGAGTACAATTTAGAAGTCATGTGTGTGTGTGCGCGCGCTTGTGTGTGTGTGTGTGTGTGTCTCTCTCTCTCTCTCTCTCTCTCTCTCTCTATATATATATATATATATAATATGTATTTGAGTCAAGGTTACTTTTTTAAAAAGCATATTTTATATATATATATAAAATATGCTTTTAAAAAAAGTAACCTTGACTCAAATAAATGTGAAATTTAATATAACTATAGAAATTTTTGTCAAATTAGTAATTAATTAAAATTATGATTTAATACTTAAAAAAGCATACACATCACATTTATTTTGGAAACACAATTCAATACAACTTCACTTCATTCATGAATGGACAAGAACAATTAGTTATCTCAATGCCACATGTAAATTCAAGCATTATTTTTCATGTATCCAAGTATTGTCGTTCACTGTGTATGGCATGTCTCTTGCTGTGGGTTGTCTCTTGCTATGGATTCTGGAATGCACATTTGGTGAGATCGATGTCCATGGCATGTTGATAAATCTATATAACAATCCCTTTTGTTTAAGTCTTACATAATCTTTTAGCGTTGATACCTACATAACAAAGGAAATTTTTCTTCACGAAAAACCACCTATATTGAAGATGGGTTTCAAATGCCATCAATTATATAAATTTGTGCTTAATTACATGTACCAATTGATCTTTCAAAATTAAAGCTTTGATTAATTAAATCATAATTAGTATGCACCTGCTCACAATGCTTAGGAAGAACAAAAGTATCACTTTCATCGGTCCAAAGTTTGGTGGAGTCTATTGCAAAGAAACCACTACTGTTTTTCCTCACTGTCGCATGGGGACTGTTGTAAATAGTTTTTAACAATTTTACATCAAGAATGAAAATACAAAAGAAGACAGTGAAGCCAGCTTAGGTGGGAGTGAAGAAGAGAGTGAGAGTGAAAGTGAGATTAGGCATGTCAGGCTTTGCCTCATCACCAGTAATGAGATCCTAATACCCTTTTCCAATCAGGAAATTTTCCATCCAAAACTTCCAAATGGCATAATTATTTTGATCCAACAATCTTTGTAATGTTGTCACTGCCACTAGCATTAGACATAAGATTATCTAAAAGAAAATCTATCCAAGAGCAAACATCTTCTACACTTACTACCTTTGTGTATCTTTTCTTTTAAGAACCTATGTCATGATCTTTATTTTTTAGCCACAAAAAGGTCAAAGCATAAGGCTGTTTTCTCAACTTTTAGCACTTTGCATCTATCTTTGTCATATCTCAGCTTGAAAACTTTAGCCACTAGCTTTTTAATTCTAAACTTCAGGTCTTCCAACTCAATCTATGTGTAAAGCGTGGTAAAATCATAGGTTTGAAGGAGAATAGGAGACTCTTTTTCCTGAATGCTTCGAGAGGAATTAAAAAATTTTAGAACAGGAATCACTCCTACAGAGTCATTTAAAATCTAGCTTGAGTTCGAGGGGAAATCTGCCTCTTTTAATAAGTCCCTGAAACTTCCAAGCAACACAAAGAAAAGGTATGCTTGGATTGCAAACAAACCCAAAAGACTTGCAAAAACTCCATAGTATGATTGGGTACTCAACAAAAGGCACATATCTTTTTCTTGGTGTTCACCTTGATGAAATATTCACCATTACAGGGCTTTACTCTCATTCTAGGCTTCTTTTGGAATGCTTTCCTCTGAGATACATAATCAATGTTAGAGGAACAATATGATGAAGGCATATTGGGAAGGTCTTACCGCTAATGTGGCAGTGTTTAGTCCCTTACAAATAAGTCTCCTTCTCCACAAGTATAATTGGTTGGAGAGAGAGTTAGATACCCCAAACTCTTAGCATAAAGAAAATACAGTGTCTAGTGCTTCAAAAAATAGCATTCAAGCATATTCAAATTATAAATGCATTATGAGCATTTACCAAAACTGTTAAACTATAGATAGTGCTCCAAAGATAAGACTGAAAAATGGTTCAGATCACTTCCAATGGTCAAACATCCAAAAGACCAAAGATAACTGAGATAATAATGAAACTTTCTAGCACTTAACCATATTCAACGATTGATATTAAAAGCGGATACCACTGTTACCCCCAAATTAAACAGTATGAAGTTGGAGGGTTCAATTGAAGCTAAAGATAAAAGCTTTGAGAGGGCTTTCAAAGGCAAATGGAAGCTCTTATTGAGGGCTACTTCCAGCAAAGAGGAATGGCAAAATTTCGCGTTGTGTCACCGTGGAGAGATGTGCCTATTCTGACTTATTTTTGACGTTGTCTCCTTATTCCATCAAGCATTGGTGCTCAAATTTCATCAGTAGCAAGCTCATAGTGTCGCCCAACTATGACTAAGAGGGTTTTGCAAAATTGTCTCCCAACGGGCGAAATTTTGAGCTAGATTGGCGAGCAAAGAACGAAGTGGCACGGCTGCTCATAGTAAAATTCCATCAATACCAATGATGAAGAGGTGCGCCCTAGCATGGGGAATATGGAGCCAGAAGCATTTTGAAATTTAATGGATGGATCTAGAGAAATTGATGCTGCAAGATTCGGGGCAGAATTGAAAAAAATGGGAGAGATATGGAAGAAGGTGGAAGAAGATGATGAGGTGGTAGCCTAGGAGTCTAAAAGCTCAAGGAGGATCATGGCTCTAATACCAAATGTTGGAACGTGGGGAAGAATAGATGCATTGTGGCAAAAGAACTGAGAACACAAAAGATGTAGCAATGGGTGTTCTATTCATTGTGACAGGGAAGTCCCTCTTTTATAGAAATGGAGAGAGGGTGTCCTAAATCAATGGCACCTCTCCTACATCAAAGGAGGTAACTCCTAAATCATAGGAACTCCACAATCATAGGCACCACCCCATGTGGGGGCCTTTACATTACATCATCACCTGTATCATGGTCTATGGCACTAAGTGTGCCTCTTCTATACACACACACACACAACCATATGACTGCTAGTGGATGCACACATGCACCTAGCAAGCCCTTGATCACATATATCCCAGCATAACCTGACCTCCATAACACTAGCCGTGTTATGTCCATATTAGTTATGTCCATGTATGGACATAACACGTGCTTTTCTCACCTTAAACTTGAGCCTGTAAAGCCTTCTCAATTATTCCAAGAGATAGGACTGTTGGACTGAAGTCCACATTCCTTAAGGAGGTTCGTCAAAGGAATAATTAGGTTTGAGTTATCCCTCACTGACTTCCAATGAATGTTATGTCATGTGCATGGTGTACCTAGGGTTGGATACTAGGTAAACGTGGGTTATGGGATGGCATAGGGCTGGATGGCTATTTTAAGCCGAGATTGCTATATATAGAGATTGGTTCATATATAGTGCTCTCTTTATATGGAGGGAGCTATTCATAGCATTGTGCTATCTATAGCGGGTTTCCTTCTATATAGAGGGAGGGCCAGTGCTATTGTGTAGATCAGTTGAGTGCTCCTCAACTGATGGATGGGGCTTGAACCCAGGCCGGCGGGACTTTGGCCATCTACATGGCAGATCATAGGTGGTGTATAGAAGGTCTTCTGGATGGCTCAGGTGGTATGGGACGCCTGGGTTAGATACAGGCCTATGGATGAGTCGAGCTGTAGCGCATGTGCTTGGGGGTGGTCGGGAGGATCGAGGCACCTGTGCTATGATTCTAGTTGTATTGAGGACGAGATTCTAGGTTAGTGATAGGGTCAGATCCTGCGGGGTCATGTCATTTGGTATCAGAGCCATCCTATCACAATTGAATTCAATGCGAGGTATGCAGAAAAAATGTGTCCTAGGTATTCTTTTTGAGATTGCTCTTGCAAATCTGAATTTCCGCTCATGTATGCACTGAATTGTTGGCTGATGATTTGCGCTCATGATTGGAAGATTTATGGAAGAAATAGAAGTCCATAGGCTGTGTGCTCTCTCTCGGTTGCTACGTGTTTGGAAATCGAGATTCCCTGAGAAGGGTAGGCCTTGATGTTTCATCAAGAGATATGAGTATGTGTTGTTTTTGACCTATAACTTCCCATGCTTGGGTTGTTGATGTGATTGGCTGTGTGGGGAAGAGTGGGCTGGTTAGGGAAAGCATTCCCTCTAGGTTCTCAAGGATGAGATTCCTACCCTAGAGACCTAGATTTGCTGCAGTTGAGAAGGAGGAGGAAAGAGAGGGCATTCATAAGCCAGAGAGCGCGGCTTGTCTAGGAGATTTGAGCATCAGAGACAGGGGCGATATGATTGGGGCAAGCGCTTGGATTTGGGAAGGAGTGTATGACTTGATTTTAGCACGTTTTGGCTATTTTTGGCTGGCTGGAGAAAAGAGGGACAGGATCTATTAAAAGCAAGACTGTTTTTATGGTTAAAAAGCAGGTTGCTTTTTTGTTTTTCTCTAGCAAGGAAAGCACTTGCTCTAAATCAAGCACCCACCCTAAATTTGCCTAGCTTTTGATGGCCCTTCCTGGCTATTTATATACCCGGGATTCCTCTCTCTCTCTCTCTCTCTCTCTCACTTCAGCACTTCAGCGCATCAAGGTGAATTTCCCACCCTCTTTCCATCTGAAATCAGCCTATCAGATTCCACCATCTTTCTTGCTGTGCTCTACCCACCTTCTTCCTTTATTCAACGTAGCACCAGATTCTCTTTTGCTAGTGTGAAGAGCACATGTTTGGATGCAGTTGCTTTTCTTCTAGTCCCTCTCCCATGCGAGATATTTTCCAGCCATGGAAGGACATCAAACTAATGACACACCTACATTGGATTACTGTTTTATTGAGATGGAGGACGAGGCTACATCGGAGATTATTCCTCGTAGACCTTATGACCTGCTATGAGAGATGGATTCCTTGATGGATGAACTTTGGGCAGCTCTTCACTACTATAAAAACCCTCAGTACAAGAAAAATATCGAAGAAGGGTCATGCTGTTCTAAATGTAGACATCTTGTTTTAGAGTGCTCGACTGGATCTTTTGAACCACTCTTGGTTCAAGAAGCTCCCCAATTTTGTATGAATTATGTTCTAAATTGTCTTGTTATTAAATTGACAGAGTTTTGGCTATGATTTGTAACTAAGTGGCATTTATAATTTGATTGGTTTTTTTTAAATTATATAACGTGTAATTTTGTTCCATATATCTTGCAGTTTTTTTGATATATGGTACATTGAGGATGCCTAAGACTTTGTTACATCTTAAACTAGACTTAACTAAGACAATTGGATTTCCCTTTCTCGAATCTTGGTGCGTAGATTCCTGTTTGGTTTCTATTTGAAGTTTTGATCTCGATGTGATTGTGAGTTATGACGTTTCTTCGAGTTACCGTTTGGACATATGAAGATTCTTATTGATCAGACCAGGAGGAGTCTTGTTGGAGACCTTCTTTGAATCATGTCCAAAGGTAGGGTCATTTTGATTCTCACTCTTTTAGCTCGAGGTCATGGATAGTCAAGATTCAAGAGTTGTTAGGGATGCTACCTACTAGTTTTCTTCTTTGACCTCTTGGTTGGGGTATTGTAACACAAGGGGGTGATATAATCACATTAAGAAAATGATTGAGAACAGATTTGCCACCCTGACTCAATCTGGGACCATCTGAGTTGAAGAGGGATTGGCTACCTGATTCACTCATATTGTCCACTGAGTTTTTTTTTTCTTGCAGTATACTTTGGTGGTATGGGACACTAAGGTATGTTACATTAAAGATTCTCTGATGTGGTGGTATAATCCAGCATGAAATAATACCCAAGGACCTCTAGGGTGAAGTACAAGTAGGCTGAATTGAATTGGGGGCAACCTGATGAGATTTTTTACGAGGGCTGAATAAGATTCTTTACCCTGAGAGAAGCCATGTATTTTTTGGTTCAACCCTGGAGCTCCATAGTCTAGACTCAATCTCAGGGAGGGTTACCGCATCTCTTCTAATGATGGTCTGTCAGTGCCTTGTTTGGAACTTGATGTTCCTAGATAAGAGATCCTAAGGATTGGATGATCCTGTGATAGAAGCAGTTTATTGTGCACAAGTTTATACAGGATATCCGATGGTGGATCTTATTTTAAGAGATCTCAAATTTTATATTTCTGTAGTCTTTGGATCATATAGGATGTTATTCCTATAATGGTTGACTAGATATATGTCTAGCATAGTACCATTGACTGGATATAGCCAATTGAATTTTTACTGATTATCCTCATGTAGGGGCATTTCGAGGATAGATGAAGGGGACCATATCTTTGGTCAGGATTTTGCCCATTCATACTTCCATGAAGATTCTTCCATCATGAGTTATGAACGGACACCGAATTGTTCTGCGATGGAAAGTCTGTCATGTATTTCAACCCAAGAATTTAAATTACAAGGGTATTCCGTTAAGGGATTTTTTGAATACTAAGTAATTCAAGAATTAGGGTTGATAGAAATTGCAACCCAAAAATTGACCTCGAGGGGTTCAATTGATGGGGTTGTTCGAACAATGATTCCTCGATCTCAACCTAAGATTTTTGAGTTCAAGGATACTCAATAGATAAGGCTGATAGAATCATTTACCTTCAAGTATGGATTTTACCATGCTTGTGTATGGGCATGTCAACGGAATGAACTCTGTGGATTCAGGCGTTACTAGATTTCTCTAGATTCAGGCGTTCGAAATCCCATCTTATAAATGTCTTCCTCACCTATACAATATGGTGGTAGGTAGTAACAAGGTCAAACTGTGTAAAATAGGTAGCTCCTTGCAGTCTATTAATCAAATCATCCACTCTAGCAAGGGGACAGTTTTTTATTCTAACTTCATTCAACTTTTTATAGTTCACCATATTCTCCAACTTCCATCCTTCTTGTGCTTCAATAGCACTGGAGCACCCTAGGGAAAAACTGTCAAGATATATGTTCTTCTTCCATTTGGCTCATCCTATGAGTTCCTAGAACTAACTCTATCCGTTGATCTACCATCCTAAAGGGTGGTAACCGAAACAAATGGAAACACATCGGTAAATTCCATTTTAATTTTTGCAATTGCTCGTGGTTCTTGTGCATCTGACTCAGAAGGTTCATCAACATTATTCACTTCAGACACAAAATTATACAATATACACTAATACACGTCATGTTCAAGATTGGCCATCATATTAATAACTTCCAACGAGTTTCCAAGGGTGCAAGATGGGACATCAAAATCACCTTGCAATACATAAGGTGCACCCTATTTAACAAAAGTTAGCTTATGACTATGCCAATGAGCTTGGACATTCAACTTATGCAACCAAGTAATCTTCCAACTTCGTAAGCCATTCCTCCAGCTCATTTGGGGTGCGTGTGTCACCTTTAGACTTATGCACTGTGAGCTTCTCCTTGACATATTTTAGAGCTTTTTTTGCCACCCCCAAACGTGCGGGCATCATCATGCTTAACGTTCACGTCATAATGAAACTACATCTCATCATGGATGGATAGAGGTAAGGCATGGTATGAGTACAAAATCTTTGGACAGACTATTATCAATATCAGATGGGTGTCCATAGCCAATACCCTATTGAAATGTAGAGCTAGCAATGTAGTGCATGGTCTATGTACGGCTATATGTGCTCATTGACAAAGCACGAAATCCTAGAAGTACAGTCTTGCCAAATGCATCTGAGAGTAGGAGTTACATACCGGCAAAGTGAGAGGATTGATCTTCTCCCAATATTGTGGACTGCTATGTGAACCCCATGCCTGAAAATGGACTACTATGTGAACCCCATGCCATTTCAGGCATACAGGCTAGTGTCATAAAGACCAATACCCGTGGGTCGGTCCAAAATGTATGGCTCCATGCACAAGGGTGTAGAGAACTGTAAACTAGATGCTGTCCTTAGCCTCAAATTTGAAAAAAAAGGTGCTTCTCGTTACACAAAATGTGTCCTCAATCCCCATATTGTCTTACGTTTTTTTTTGGGCACGTGTCATGTGCATGGTATACCTAGGGTTGGATAGCAGGTTAACGTGGGTTACGGGATAGCATAGGGCTAGATGGCTATTTTTAGCTAAGATTGCTATATATAGAGATTGATTCATATATGGTGCTCGCTTTATATGGAGGGAGCTATTCATAGCATTGTGCTATCTATAGCAGGTTTCCTTCTATATAGAGGGAGGGCCAATGCTATTATGTAGATCAGTTGAGTGCTCCTCAACTGATGGATGAGGCTTAGACTCTGGCCATCTACATGGCAGATCATAGGTGGTGTATCGAAGGTCCTCTGGATGGCGGGCTCAGGTGATATGGGATGCCTGGGTTAGATATGGGCCTATGGATGAGTCGAGCTGTAGCCCACATGCTCGGGGGTGGTCGAGGGGATCGAGGCACCTGCGCTATGATTCTGGTTGTATCGAGGACAAGATTCTAGGTTAGTGATAGGGTCAGATCCTACAGGGTCGTGTCATCTAGTATCAGAGCCGTCCTATCACGATTGAATTCAACGCGAGGTATGTAGAAAAGATGTCTTCCAGGTACATTTTTTGAGATTGGTCTTGCAAATCTGAATTTTTGCTCATGTATGGGCTGAATTGTTGGCTGATGATGTGCGCTCATGATTGGGAGAGTTGTGGAAGAAATAGAAGTCCATAGGCTATGTGCTCTCTCTCGGTTGCTACGTGTTTGGAAATCATGATTCCATGAGAAGGGTAGGCGATGAGAAGACTTGATGCTTTCAGCAAGAGATATGAGGATGGATCATCTCTGACCTATAACTTTCCACTCTTGGGTTGTTGATGTGATTGGCTGTGTGGGGACGCATGAGAGTAGGCTGGTTAGGGAAAGAATTCGCTCTAGGTTCTCAAGGATGAGATTCCTACCCTAGAGACCTAGATTTGCTGCAGTTGAGAAGTAGGAGGAAAGAGAGTTCATTCATAAGCCTAGAAAGCGGCTTGTCTAGGAGATTCGACCATCAGAGACAGGGGCGATATGATTGGGGGCAGGCGCTTGGCTTTGGGAAGGAGCATATGGCCTGATTTTAGCACGTTTTGGCTATTTTTGGATGGCCCACCCTAAATTCGCCTAGCTTTTGATGGCCCTTCCTAGCTATTTTTATACCCGGGAATTCTCTCTCGTTCTCATTACAGCACTTCAATGCATGAAGGCGAATTTCCCACCCTCTTTCCATCTGAGATCAGCCTATTAGATTCCGCCATCTTTCTTGCTGTCCTCTACACGCCTTCTTTCTTGATTCCACGTAGCACCAGATTCTCTCTTGGGAAGAGCACGTGTTTGGACGCTTTCTTTCATTCCCTTTTCCTTGGGGAACCTCGCCAACGATGCGATCATCATCCTTGTTATGCCAAGCCTGCAGCATATCAGGATCCATGGATGCAAGAAACTCCGTGATATATACTAATGACTCTTGCACAGGTCCATTGCAATACTTAGTGACCATTTATATGCATAATATGGTAACAACATGTTACTTAACTTTAGCATGCTCTCAACTAAAACATCCACCATGCATACTTACTAGAAACCACATTTAAAAAAAGAAGCCCAAATGTCCCTTTCATCAAAGAAACGGGCCTTTGGGCTTGTTTTTTCAACATGGCCCATCTGAAAAGAAGAGGCCCCAAACACCCCTTTTGTTGAACATGGGCCATCTTCAAAAATAGGCCTGAAGAGCCCTTTCTTTGACAAAAGGGGTTTTTGGCTACTTTTTTCCATATCCCCAAGCCCCATTCATTGAAGAAAGGGGTCTTTGGGCCTTATTTTTCTTCCATGGGCCATGGAAATAAAAGAGGCCCAAAGACCCCTTTCTTCGACAAAAGGTGTTTTGGGCTATTTTCTTCTAAAAAGAGAATCCAAAAATCATTTTTTTTGAAGAAAAGGGTTTTTGGACTACTTTCACGTGAAAAAGAGCAGCCCAGAAAACCATTTTGTTGAAGAAAGGGGTTTTTGGGCTGCTTTGATGCAACCTAAAAACCCCTTTTATTGAGGGCTTCTCTTTTTAACATAAAAGAAACCCAAAAATCCCTTTCATTGAAGAAATGGGCCTATGGGCCATGTAAAAAAGAGAGGACAAAAGACCCCTTTCTTCAAAGAAATTGGATTTTTAGGCTGCTTTCCTATGAAAAAGAGCAGCCCCAAAACCCCTTCCATCGAAAAAAGGGATCTCTAGGCCCTTTTTTTTTTTACATGACAGGGATTTTGGGTTGCTTTCACGTAAAAAAAAGCAGCCCAAAAACCCCTTTCTTTGAAGAAATGAGTCTATTTGGTCTATTTGGGCATTTAAAAGCCTAGTAATTTTAGGGTTAAACCTCCCTTCAAAAGGTAAGTGTATAAAATGCACTTCTAAGGTTCATTTAATTAGAGATCCCTATACCTTCTTCCTACTACTTGGAATAGACTAAAAGGAGCCAAGGACCACATTGGTCTAATAGGGCATTTAAAAGCCTAGTAGTAATTTTTTATCAAACCTCCTTCAAAAGGTAGTTAATGTGGTCTATTAGGGCATTTAAAAGCCTAGTAGTAATTTTCGATCAAACCTCCTTCAAAAGGTAGTTGTATAAGAGCTCATTATGCATTGTGAAGAATGCAAGCTGTCTCTTCAAAGATAGCTTTAGGTTGCTCTCCCGCTTCCTCGCTTTTCCAGACCAAAGATGTTTGGGCGCATTCATTCATGAGGCAGTCAGAGACCGAGAGCGTTTACTCCAATCACAGAGACAGGGGCGAGGGACCTAGTAGACTCTTCTCATACTATGATCACAAGATCCTTTTAGCTGAACCACGTAGGCTCTCACCCCACGGGTCTTCGGCATGAGCATGACCCAGAGCCAATGACACGGGATATCTGACAAGGGAGGGACAAGCAGATTATACTTGAAGACATATGTTCAGGATTAGAGTGCGACTGACAGGGGTCACCGTAGCCCTAGTCCGACATAAAGCCACCGCCAAGAGACCACACCAGGCAATGTCTACGGACGACTGATAGCACTCTATCTTTGACTTTATACTAGCACTGTCCCACTGATCATTGGGCCCACCCTCTTCCTTGTGAAGGAAGGCTTCCGTACCTGCAACATTGGACCGAATTTGTTCTGCCTTGTACTTAGATGACATACAGTGATAGTGGTGATGGGGAGGCTCCTATTGATGTTATGTCAAGACTCTTTATTAATGTATTGATGTTCTTATGGCTATGTAGCATGTAGTATGTATCATGGGTGTTGATGCTCGTTTAGTAGCTCCACCCTTTCAGCTTTTGTTGTATCAGGTTTCTCAGTCTCATAGACCCATCGGTCTTTTGAAGACTTTAATAAGCTCTCTTTCTTTCTTTCTCCTCCTCTTGGTCTTAAGTGGCCTTAAGTTTTGTGTTCTTCCTCTTGGTTGTTGCCACACCTACAACTCCCATCCATGCTGACGCTCTCCCTCTCCTTTTCATCCATTCTCCTTCTCTTTCCCCTATCCCCCTTTCTTCCACTTCTCGTGCAGCAACAATGTGATGCATCCGGGACTTACGGAGTGTCACTATGGACAGATGGGTGGTGAATTTGCCTTGAACCAACAGTAGCATCGGCTTAAGCCCTCCATCAGCACCAGCTCAGTTTCCAACAACAAATTAGGGCTAGAAAAGAGCTCAACATGTGCATCTCGAGCAAATAGGGGGTGCAGGTGCTGCTGCTATCCATCTAGTCTCCTCTCTAGGTGTTGGCCACTCTGAGGGATAGATCGAGGAGGTTCCCAACTGACGGGGTCAGTCAAAGGTGTTGGGTGATCACTCCAACCGTCCCCCCCTCCCAGCAAGGCAACCTATGACAACAAGCGGCTGACAAGGCCTTGTTACGTGTCCCAACAAACAAGCTCCCTTCGGATAAGAAGACATAGACATCTCCCTCATAGCCGTCTCATTGATGACTCTTTTGTGTACTGCAGCCTATCCAGATGGCCTTAATCGTCCCCTGGCCCATCCAGCAGCCCCTCAACCTGGAGGTCTGCCTATCTGGCTGCATGCCTAACAGCTGTATGCCACATCATACATAGCTGATGTATGTGACATTCCCCTTCTGCTTAAGATGCAACATGGTCAGGCTTTCCACTCATTGCATCGGCCCAAAGAGCAAACTGAGGTTGCAGGGTCACTAGGTGACCGTCTCTGTACTCGGCATTGGACTTGTAATATGACTGCTGATCTGCTGGGTAGTAGCTCCGATCAACAGTGTCGTGACAACCAACTGCTCATGGTGCTTCAGCAGGATGTCTTGCTCTGGAGCGATCTGGACTGGTTTGGCTGAGCTGTTGCTGCCGGAAAGCCACACTATGAGCCTGCTCTTCCTGTCTCTCTCTGCTCCTCTGCTGTAGGATTGAGGTCGTCACAAAACCGTAACCTTGCAGATATCACATATGGAGAAAATGGAGACTTGGTTTCTAGAGACTGCTTGATTTCAAGAACAAATTCAAAACACACAGGATCTCAAATTACTGTTATCCTTTCATCCTGTGTAGTTACACTACCAATAGTCTCCACAAGAACACTTTCCGTTCTTGAAAACATGAATGCGGTTAGAATCTCTGACAACAATAGTTCGCTGCTCTACTTTGGATATAAGTGCTGTAGCTGAATGGCAGTTCTTACAAACCCAAAGATTCTTTACAACATGTATAGGCACCCCCTTGGGCGTATTAATCAAGGCACAAGCAATAGCCAGCTTCTCACTGTGCCCACATAACTCAGATTCTTTTAGATCATCAGATATGTCCTGGGACAGCCAATGTACATCTGGTACATATCCTTCATCCCTCATTTTGAAAGAAAGATCTTCTAGCTTTGCATGTATAGAATTGCTTTGGGAATGTCCTGTATCCCCTAGCAAAAACGAATGCACAATTCCACCACCATCAGTCCACCAACTCTGTCCTGGCTTCTTCCATGCTTGTTCTTTTAGTCTCATTACCTCAACCTGCTTAGCATCCTCCTGCATGTGAGCATCTGCATAGATGTTAGACATAAAGACATAAGCTGCAGCATCCGTTTTATCTAGTTCCACGGCATGTTCAAAAGCCCATCTTCCAAGCTTCACATTCCCCCACTTCCAACAAGCACCCAACATAGTATGCCACAACACAAGATTAGCATTGAACGGCATCTTCTTTATCATCAATACTGCCTTGTCTAATTGGCCTGCACGGCCAAGGAGATCAACCATGCAAATGTGGTGCTCAATACTTGGAGTGATGCCATGGTCTTTGCTCATGGCCTCAAAGTATGTCTGGCCCTTCTCCACGAGACCTGTGTGACTACATACAGCAAGAATGCTAAGGAATGTGACCCCATCTGGTTTTATGTCTTCTGCTCTCATTCTGTCAAACATAAGAAAAACGTTTTCACTCTCTCCAAGATGGGCATACCCTGCAATAATTGCAGTCCATGAGACTGCATCACGAACTGGAAGTTTGTCAAACACCTCCTGTGCTTTTGCAAGGAAACCACACTTTGCATACATATCAACCAAGCTGCTGCCAACGAAGGGATTTCTTTCCAACAACACCTTTCTCGCAATCTGAGCATGTATTTCTCGGCCCTTCTCTATGGCTCCTATGTTGCCACAAACTTTCAAGCTAGAAACAAACGTGACTGCATCTGGAGGGACTCCCTCCAATTGCATCTGTTCGAAACATTTCAGTGCGTCCTGACCAAGTCCATGTTCAGCATACCCTGCAATAAGTGCAGTCCACGAGACTGCATCTCGAACTGGAAGTTTGTCGAAAACTTCCCGTGCGTTTGCAAGCAAGCCACACTTGACATACATATCAACCAAGGTGCTGCCTATGAAAGAATTTCTTTCCAGCAATCCCTTTCTCGCAATTTGAGCATGTATTTCTCGGCCCTTCTTTATGGCTCCTATGTTGCCACAAGCTTTCAAGCTAGAAACAAATGTGACCGCATCTGGAGAGACGCCCTCCAATTGCATCTGTTCGAAACAGTTCAGTGCTTCCTGACCAAGGCCATGTTCAACATATCCTGCAGTAAGTGCATTCCATGAGACTGCATCTCGAACTGGAAGTTTGTCAAACACTTCCTGTGCTTTTGCAAGCAAGCCACACTTGGCATACATATCAACCAAGGTGCTGCCAATGAAAATATTTCTTTCCAATGACCCCTTTTTGGCAATCTGAGCATGTATTTCTTGGCCCCTTTCTATGTCTCCTATGCTGCCACAAGCTTTCAAGCTGCAAACGAATGTGACTGCAGTTGGAGAGACTCCCTCCAATTGCATCTGTTCAAAACAGTCCAGTGCTTCCTGACCGAGGCCATGCTCAGCATAAGCTGCAATAAGTACATTCCACAAGACTGCATTTCGAACTGGAAGTTTGTCAAATACTTGCTGTGCTTTTGCAAGCAAGCCACACTTGCCATACATATCAACCAGCGTGCTGCCAACGAAAAGATCTCTTTCCAACAACCCCTTTCTCGCAATCTCAGCATGTAATTCTTGGCCTCTTTCTGTATCTTTCAGCCTAGCACAAGCCTGCAGTAAGGCCACGAACGTATACCCATTAGGGTGCACAGAATCCTCCTGCATCTTCTGGTACAGTGTTAAGGCATACTGTAAATCCCCACATTCAACATAACCTGTAATAAGAGAAGTCCACGAATACTCATTCCGATCAACCAACCTATAGAAAACCTGTTGGGCATCACACATTTTTCCAACTTCCACCAACATTGGGACGAGGTAGTTCCCGAGTGAATTATGAGCTTCCATCCCAATTTTGCGCAGGAAGGC
The DNA here is from genome assembly GCF_047967505.1 of Dipteris shenzhenensis. Taxonomy (NCBI): domain Eukaryota; kingdom Viridiplantae; phylum Streptophyta; class Polypodiopsida; order Gleicheniales; family Dipteridaceae; genus Dipteris; species Dipteris shenzhenensis. The sequence goes on from NC_141610.1 coordinate 21,433,321, forward strand.
ATGCAAGCGCAGAGCATACGCTAGATTTTTGTTTCTTCTGCACTCACGCAAGATGCGTGTCAAGTTTTCAACCGAAGGCGGATGGGGTATACGTTCCAGAGAAGCAAGGGCGTCCTCTAAGCTAAGGATCTGCCCACGACCAAGCTCTTGCAATTGTTGTTCTATGGGGCTATGCGTGCCCTTCTTTGCGGTATCCATTTTCTCGAGCGTGTTGTTAACCCAACTTGGATTGTAGCAGCCGTGTATCCATAGCGACTCCTTAGTGACTTTATGCTCGAAATCTGCGGCTCTTGGGTGTGTCTGCTATATTTGACAACAGATTCGTCAGAATTCAATCTACAGCAGATAATGATCGAGTTCAGCTCTCGTAAAACGTACTTTGCTGTGTCGGTTGTCAAGCCACTGAGAGGGGTCGGTGAAGTACTCCTTCCATAAGCGCTGGGCACGTGAGCTAACTGCTGCAGTAGAAGAGAGTCGCTTGTGTTGAAGCTGAAGCAAGCAAGCACGCAGAAGGGTGGTAGTTTTCTCATTGCAGTCGACGCGCTTCAAGAAACATCCCATGTATCTGGAGTGAGTGAATTACTGGAACATGCCCAGCAGGGCGGCTGTTCTTATCAGGCAGGTATCGGAGGAGTCCGAAGAATAGTAAGAAGCATGAATTGAATTCAAATTTGCGTCAAATTCACAAGTTCGTGTACAAAATGTGTAGCGAGTTAGCAGGACCTAGGACGGCTTCTCGGGCAGGAGGTTTGAATCAATGAATTCCTAAATATAAGGGGTTTTATGAAGGTTTAAAAGACACCTACAAGGTCGAGGGGAAGAAATTCTCCCAAAACTTTTGAGTAAGCCATCAAAAAATGCCCAAATATATGATGATACTATAGGGAAATCACTTCAAAAAAAAACTGGTTTTGCTCCAAGGTTCAATAAATTTCCAAATCTAAAAAGGAAGGGGCAATTTAAGAAGGAGGTTTCTCAGGCACCGCCCAAAAAACCTCAAACACAAATATATCCTCTTATTAAAAAAGAGGATTATGAGAAGGACAAGCACGAAAATCTTTGCTTGAAATGTTTAGGTAAAGATCATGCTGCTCGAAACTGCCCTAGAAACAACCAGGAAGGAGCTAAAGCCCCAAATAAACCTCCACAAAAACAAGTAGATACGGTGGAGGTATTGCTTCATAATGGTACTAAAGAGTACACTAAGGGAATCATGACGATAGCACCCACATGTGTTGCCTATCATTGGCAATGTGGCAGCCCACTTTTGGTCCTCATGATTTAATGAGCATGCATTGAAACATTAAGGGGCAAAAAGCAAGAATTCTGGTTGATGATAGCTTCACACACAATTTCTTGAGCTATTCATTAGTTAAGAAATTGAAGTTGCCTAAGAGTCCAAGTGTCCATAAATATGTGGTCTCTCTAGCAAAGAGCACGATAAAAAGTTTTGGCACACTGTGAATAATCCTAGAGTCCTTAAAAGGAAAATGTGAGTTTGATCTCACTTTTCTAAAATATGACGACGAGGAATCTAACAAATCGAGGAGCTTTCACTACTTGCTCTACAAGGGTAGAGTATGTGTCTTGGATATTAATGGCATTAGGCACCAAATTCTTTTGTGTGTCATGATAGTTTGAGTGGTGGACTCCTCGGAATTTAGAAGACGTATGTGCTTCTAAAATGATAATTCTTTTGGCCTGAAATAAATAAGGATGTCCAAGATTATGTATTGAAGTGCCAAAAATGCCAGGTCAATAAGGCTAAACACGTGAAGGTAGGAGGTCTCCTACATCCCTTGGAGATCCCATCTGGTCAATAGGAAAGTATCCCCATGGACTTTATTGTTGGATTACCTTGGAAATAGAGGAGGCACGACTCTGTGTGGGTAATTGTGGATCAAATGACCAAGATGGCTCAATTTATTACAACCAATGAAGAGGTTTAAACTCCATAATTAGCAAGGTTATTTGTGGGTCATATTGATAGATTGTATGGGCTACCAACCAGTATTGTTAGTGATTGGGATAGCAAATTTAATAGCCATTTTTGGAGGGCCGTGTTTATGAGGTTGGAAACTACTTCGAATATGAGCACCACGGACCATCCATAGAATGATGGTCAAATCAAAAGGTTTAATCAAGTCATTGAGGATAAGCTTTGAGCATATGTAAGTAAATGGCAAACTACTTGGGAATAGTATTAGTCCACATTAGAATTTGCATATAACATTGCCAAGCATTCAGCTACAAGTTTTAGTCCATTCGTGACGATGTATGGATTTCAACCTAGATCCTCAATTGAAGTGGACTCAAAAAAGAGAAGATTCAAGAAGCCAAAACCTTTCTTAATGATCTGAATCAAATGCTTAAATTAGTTAAAGATAGCATTAGAAAGACTGCCACACCCATAGAATATTGGACTTTGAAGTGCATGAGAAATTCTAACTTGGGGTGCTCAAATCTTTAGAATCCCTAAAGAGAGGTAAGTGTCCAATGTTGATAGGGTAAATCCAGTTTTCATGTAAGTAGGCTAAAAAGCCTCTAAAAAGGAAGTTAGGAGATGATGAAAATCTCTTTGGAAATGAAGTTCTAGTTGAATTCATTGAGCCTGCTACTTTACCACATGAATCATAAAGAATTTTAGATAGACAAGAAAAATAACAAGATATACGATATATCATGAATGTCTGGTTAAGTGGAAAGATAGAATTGAAGAGAGTTCAACATGGGAAAGAGTAAGCAATCTCTAGAGGAGGTTTCCTAATTTTGTTTTTGAGTATGTAAACCATTATTAAGAGGAAGGGAGTGTCACATAAACCATAATCCCGAAAGCATGCAGCTTGGTTATGGTGGCAAGGTAGGAAACCAGAGGGCTTGACAATTCAATGGTGACACACGTTAATGCCTAGGAATTTGTAGTCCTAGAATTAGAGATGGATGCCAAGAATGGTTAGAAGATTAAGGTCCCTTGGAAGGACACTTGGCATACAAGAGGGCCACATGGTATGCATTGGGCTTGGAGGGAGATTTCTAGAGAGAGAGAGAAAGAGAAAGAGAGAGAAAGAGAAAGAGAGAGAGGAACTCAAGATAGAGCTCTTGTATGTCGGATGAAGTAGGGACCACTTTGGGAATTGATGCTGGGTGGTCATTGTGAAAAAAATCCCTCCATGTTAGCTTATGAAACACCATCTACAAGCCACCCCAAAGTCAAAGGGTTACAAATTTTTGAGACATTTTCCAATGTTGCCACTAAAAAGGTTTATGTTAGAAGAGATATAAACGTATCTCATGGTATGGATAGTGTGTTAGTGATTTGGTAGATGAACATGAGAATGACATGAACAGGTCTCAATTGGACATCTCATCCAAAAGTGCAGGCATTGGACCAAGCAATTGGGACAATAAGGAAGCCCAAAATGGTCCTAAATATGATAGGAAATTGTAGGAATAGATGCACAATAGTTGGAGGACCTTTTCAACTCGTATGCATGCTATTGTAGCTAGTATTGCACCACACGCAATAGTAGGTTTGGACAGACATATGGATTTAGTCTAGATATAGGGTTTGACATAGGGTATGAGTCCCTAGACATACATTTAATAGGAAGGGTTGGGTTATAAACCTAGAGTTGATGAGGACACCACTCATCTAGACCAAAATGAATGAGCGATGAAGAACCAAATGAGTATCAAATATTTGGAGAAAATAAAAACTCCAAGAATATGGGCTATTGAGCCAAGAACCCCTCTCTGTGCCTGCAAAGAATAAGGCACAAGCAAGATGTCATTATACCTACCTATGATAATTTTAGGCATGTGGTAGCCCTTGTATAAATATATCTCCTAGTCACATTGATAATAACACATGCAACATTATACTTTAGATTTTGATCATGTCACAAAGCTCAATTAGGACACCGTAGTCTAGGACCATTCCCTCATATGTACTACCCCCCCCTCTCCCCAATCCACACACACCCCTCAACATAGTTGATGTGTATCTTTCTAATCTCTCTTGCATTAATATATGAGATACCATTGTTTCTTTTGTCATGTCTATGCTTCTCTCTGTCTCATGAATGTAGACATAATTATGGTGGTGATCCTATTGTTGCAATAACAAAATATTCCTCCTAGTATTGATGAACATCACCAACACTTTTATTGATCCTTTAGGGAAACAAATAACATGTCATTCCTTTAGTCATATAAATTTATAACACCTCTCATTCAAGATAGGACATGTCCTACACCCTCCTACAATTCACCCATAATTCACTAGAAGAAGAATGCACATCCAACTTAGGAGTAAGTAAAATAGTAGAGAGGAGTAGGAGAGACTCTGGTGGTAGATCACCTTGCCCTCCACTTTGAGAGACTAGACCGGCCAAGTGATCATACATTGTGGTGATTGCAGAAGCAAAAACAAGAAGCCAGTCCCATCACAACAAGTGACTCGACAAAACTACATCTATTAAAACTAGCATCCATAATTGATCAACAAATCATCTTGGAGATCTGTCAAGCTATCCCTTCCTAAATTCAATGGGGAAAGAAGGACAAGGACCCTCATACCCACTTGATGGAGTTTGAATCAAACTGCATGGTCTAAGGTGGTTTAAGAGATACACATAAGGTGGATGACTTAATTTAAATAGGCTGCTTCAAAACCTTGGACAAGCTCAAGAAAGCCTTTTAGAGAATTACCATGAGAGACAAGACCAAAACCTAAACCATGAAGAAGCTGGCAAACTTGATTCAAAAGATATAAGAGATGGTGGCGAAGGATGTAGGAAGACTACCAATACTCTTGAATAAGCTACTCAACATGGAGGGGACTTGCCAAACACTCTTGTTGGTCATTAGGTGGAGAAAGATGACAATGAGACCCTGGACATGACCACCAAGATCACAATGCAGATTGAGTGGGTACAAGGCATAAGAAGAAGAAGAAGAAAGGAGCTTTGTCTTTGGATTTAGACTCATAATATTTGAAGGAAGACTCAGAGGCTTAGAATATCCAAGTCCTTAACTCAGAGGCTTAGAATATCCAAGTCCTTAGATGAGGATACATCAAAGAAGAAGAGATCCAGAAAGAAGAAAAGAATCAAGAAAATAGCCATTACACCATCCAAAAGCAAGGCCAGCCTACGACTTAAGGTTTCATGCTAGAAAGTCTGGTAATGAAGGTCATACAGAGGACTAATGCTGCCTACTATGAATGAATTATTGTGTTATTTGCATGATGACCACTAGTCATACCTAAGATTGACGCTACTATAATGCCAAGCATCAAGAATGGAAGATCGTAGAAGTATTGAAGATGGTGTAAGTGCACCAAATAGGAATGGCCACTAGAAAACAAGCTTCTCAAGACCAAGATATTGGCAATCCTTGGGTCCTATGGGCAGAGAAGGGGATAGTTGCTAGTGCTTCTACTACAAGAGAACTAGCCAATAGAGGTTAGAATGCCCAATATAGGAGAGTAGGTTGTAGATATTTATAGTAGACTTTGCATAGAGTTCATGACCTGGACATTAGCTTGAGGAAAAAATACAAGCAAGCTAGAGTTCATGAACTGAGGAAATACAAGCTTGGAGATATCATCCCTCCATTGGTCTGGATGAGGATATGTAGATGGTATATGTTGCTATAGAGTGACAAATGGTCAATATTCATATGCAAGTGTACATATAGGCACATATGTGTACACATACAAACAGATGTGCACATGCATATGTGCACACAACACACACATAAGTAGGGGGTGCACACACATACATATACAAACACAAGCAAACACTCACTCATATACATACACACGCATGCAAGTGTGCATAAACAACAAAGTATTGCACATGCAAATAGACACACACATAAACACATATGAGAACATGTGCACATGCATGCATGAGTGCGCACACACGCACACATGTCGGTATAACAACACGTGTTGGTATTAGTGCAATGCTCACCTCTCATATGTAACCACCAATGTTCCATAGTTCCCTTTTGTAAGGCCCCCATTATGAGTAGAAGCCATGGTGTAAACATAGGTAGGATCCTAGTTTTGACACCAGATGAGGTCTCATGGTGATCGCTTGATGGTTAGGAGACAATAGAAGGAACAACGTACTCCTTGGGGGTTTGAGGGCGGCCTCGATCTTGGGGTCTAGGGGGAATACCCCCAGTGAGGGTTCAGGGGTAGCGCCCCCAGCGGCGAGGTTCGAGGTCTACTGGTAGGCCCCAGTATGCCCTTTGTTGCATGCACGCGAGCATTCACATGTGAATTTTCTTACACACACATGGTGGGTGGTCAAGTCTTTGGCTAGTGGTCAAATTCAAGCAAACATGTGCCACCGTTCTCACACTTAGTCATGCAATGTGCTAAGTCAATATGCATGTGCCACCGCCAGCCCACCAGTTGGTGGAATCGGTCTACTATGAAGGGATATATAAGGAGGCCACTTCTCAAGCCTCAACATCGAGTTCCAATAACCCTAACTCAAGTCCTTCTCCATTTAGAGTCTGTCAATATTGCCATTGAAGCTCTACTGGAGAGCACACGGGTGGATAGCACCATCAGTTGTATCTTATTTGGTGATACAAAATTTTTATTTTGATCTATTGTGTCTATTCTTTGGTTATTGTACTATCGTTGTTGTCAAATGATCTCTCCGCTGCATCATATTTCTATAGCATGTGGGCTCCTTACTTATCTATTAGCCACAAATGGGTTTTTGCTAGGTGATAGCTTGGAGGAGAAGAGCTTAGGAAATGCTGCTATGTGGCCCCCTTGGACTGTTGGACTATCACTAGCTCTTGGACTACCATCCTTGGACTCTTGGACTATCACTAACTCTTGGATTCCCACCCTTGGACTCTTGGACTTTTATGGACTCATGAACTATCACAAGCTCTTGGACTACCACCCTTGGACTCTTGGACTATCATAAGCTCTTGGAATATTATTGCATGGGTTCAATATTGAATAGTCATTCTACTAGTATGTTCTATAGAGTGACAATGAAAGTCATTTCTAACATAATGGCTCAAGTTACATCCAAAATTTATAACTTTCATCTCAAAATTTTGATCAACATGGTTGTAAAGCCATCATGTTTTAGGAAATACGCATAAAAATATAATGCTAAAAAACTTAATCAATCTACAACTTGAATTTCGGATTCATTAGACCCTCAATACTACTAATCAAGCATAAATATAGCATATGGCTAAATTTAACAAAATTTAACCTAACATGGCTACCCCAAAGTTATCTGTTTGACCTAAGCTAACCATCCAACCTAAGATAACCTAACCATCCAACCTAAGGTAACCTAACCAAACAAAACCCAACTCCCTCTTGCCTCAGGAGTCTAAAAAATAGCCCATCCTGCCTCCCTTTGACCTTCTCCCCACCCCCTTATTGATCCTTACTCAAGCTATGTCTGTCTGCATTCCTTGCCTTGCAACCTAGTAAGTGATTGTCAAATTTGCCAAAAAAGCCTCTTTTTTAGCTATGCCAGGGTTTCTTGATTTTAGATAAATTCTTTTGGATAAATGCTGATACTTTGCTTGCTATAGGCGATCATTCAAATGCTCTAAACAACAATGCAAGCACCCCCTCCCTGTCTTGGAGCTTTTCTTAGATTCGACCCCCTGCCTGCAAGCCAAGGGGATTGCTTCACATGTTGCTTCTAAGATCTTGTGTTTGAACGAATGTCAAAAACCCTTGGAAATGGCTCAACTCGCAACACCCCATTAAAGCCATGAAAACATTATCGCAAAGTTGCAAATAATATACCTGAATGGTTACCACAACATGACCATCTACTGATATCCCAAATCAAAATGAGTTGTATTTGTATATCTTTTGGAGGAAAAATATTAGGGGGAGATACTAGCAACAAGAATAAAAAAAAAACGGCATAGTAACTTCTTCTTTGAGAGGCTAGCTCTAGCAAAATGACTCCACAACTATAGTTGTCTGATGATATTCTAGCCTTGCACATTAATGCATATTTTGGGTCTAGATATGTGAAAGTTCACCCTCATCTTTACTAGACTTAGCTACCTTTGCATAACCAAAATCTCTCAATCATGCATTCTTGCACTTGGAATCGAGCAACACATTGCTGGCTTTCACTTCTTGGGTGAAGAATAATGTTGTTTGCTACTTGTTCTTGAGAAAATTTATGATCAAGAACATTAATAGTAACTCACTACATTATCACTCTTTTTCTACTCCCTTCTACATTGCATATTACATTACTTACTCAGCCCTTCAACCTTACCACGACTTTCTTGAAGTCGCAAAAAACTAGCTTCGCTTCCTCGTCTCCCTTTTTAGTACTTCTTTGCCGTGCTTAGACGCTCTTAATTGCAAGTGTGGCATTTAGTTCTTGATTAGATAAAAGTGCTTTAAGGTGAAGACAAAACATACACAAATAGCCTAATAGCTTGCCTTCATCCTCCCTCATCAAACAATCTCCTGGAGGAGCTCCACTCCCATATGACAGCCATGGTAGTAAAAATCCTGCATTTTTGTCTATATCTCCCCCACAATTTTAGTTGTTTGATTTTTGGGCTGCTTTGAATGACTTGAGATCTGGTCATATTGAAGCATTGCTCCATGGAGATAGATGCCCATGTCTCATAGATGAATGCGTAGTCTATAGGCCATCTGGATTCTCTTCATGTGTTGCAAGAGGGGCCAAGTTTGGTAGCCTAAGGTCTTTGGGGGAGCGAATGGTCTGTCCAAAACAAGACTCTGAGTGGTACCACATTGATTGCATTCATGGCACATGCACACATTGCAGTCTAAAAAAGAGGCAATTTGATGTCTGTCAAAATGAAATGAGGGAAGACAGCCCTATTGGTTTAAAATGGAGGAGATTCAAACATATTAATGTTGAAGGACCAGAGAAAAAGAGATGGCTACTATCATATAAGAGCACTTATACTCGAGGGAGCTTATAGATCACTTGGTTCAATCCATCCCAAAATATGTGCTTCATAATTTCACAGCCAGCTGCTGGCCAGCAAGATGAGAAGTCTAGGAAATCGCTTTCCAATTTTCTCCATGACACTATTATGTTTGTCACAGATTTTGCAAAAAATTACTCATGTCAAGTACAAGCTAAGATACAAAGTGCTCTGTGGTATAACAAGCAAATAAGAATTCTAGTGTATATCACGTATAGTCATTTGCTTGATTCTTTTACGAATAATGCCAATCTGCTTGCTAACTCATAAGAGTCTAGGTTAGTACAATGCACATACCATTTCTACATTTTTGATGATAGGAAACATGACACCATTTGTGTAGCATGCTCTTCTATTGCATTGGGAAAATGATGATCCCCATGTACAAGAAAATATAAAACAACATTGGGTGTGGTCAGATGGTGCTTGCTCTCAAATTAAATTAGCCTATGGATTCTAGTTTGTCTCGAGGTTTAAATCCCTAACTAGTCTAAACGTGACGTGGAATTTCTTTAGGTCTAGCCATGGCAAGGGGGAACATGATGGATGTGGTACTATTATTAAGTGAGGTTTGCTTAGACACCAATTAACATGCCCTGAAGAAAATCTCAAAGATGCCCATGATGATGCAACATGGCTTATAGCCAACCTCTCCACAAGGGCACAATAAAAAGCCTTAGGAGTAGTGTAGTGCATAGCATGGTCCATGAAGTGAAAGTCAATGAAGTGCAAAGGAGAAGAAAAATATGATTGTGAGGCCATTAAATGAACTTGTAGTTTGCACAACATATGAGGCTTTTCAAACAACCACGTGCTCAAAACAAGAAAAGTTTCTTGTTTTTGCAATGCGTGCATCATAGGGGATCATGACAATTGTGAGAACATTACAACTGTGAAAAGATGGGAGCCAGTTCAAATTTTCTCTCTATGTGAAGATGGAGTGACAAACAATGGAGAGAAATGGTGACTCACCATAGTGTTGGAAGCATTCTGATGACCTCATTGACTGTTTGCAAGATGAGGATAACTCCATGCTCCCCACTTCTAGCTCTCATTGGCTTACTTGCTTCCCTGCTTTGAAATATAGATACTTTGCTCCATACTCCATCCTTCCAACTCTCATTTGCTCATCCACTCCCCTTCTCATCCACTCCACCACTCACTACTCTTTTTGCCTCTTCATCATCATCATACCTCCTACCGAACCCAATTATAGCCCCCCTCATACCAATATGATCCCAATCTTATCTACTTTCTCATATAAGGCCCTCATGTTGCACTCAACAAGAATGAAATCCCTGCACCTATGCATAGTCTTCATAATCTCCATTGGCTTCTCAAACATCTCCATGTCATCACCTTGGATGGCATCCACATGGCTGGCCTCTTTTTAGCTATGTTTTGTGGATACCCTAGAGACATTCATGAAGGGCTAAGGATTTTGATGATAGAGTTTTCTTGTATTGTTGTTGGCCTCAGATTTTAATGCCTGCAATTGTGCAAGGTCTTCAGCCTCTTCATCAGCTCCCCAAAAATCTTTAGGTTTCCTTCATTGGCTCCCCAAACATTTAGATGCAACAAACTAGCCTCTGTGAATATAATACTGTATTGTTGTCTATTAGCAAACCTCAATAAGGCTCTCAGCAACAATGAATAAGTTGTACATTGTCTTCTTTGGATGTAATGTTTTTAATTCAACTTTTCCTTAATGAGGCTCTCAGCAATGGTGGCCAAGTGGTTATCCCCACTATCAATGAGGCTCTCAACAATTGCTAAGTTTTGTTATAAATTGTCTTTGAATGTAATCTCTTTTGTTCAACTTTTTCTCAATGAGGCTCTCAACAATGGTGAGCAATAGTTGAGTTGTTATCCTCATTAAATGTAATGTTCTTTATTTCAAATTTTATATAAATAATACTACTATCATAATTGTTGTTGGTAGAAATCATTCCTAGCAGTGGTTGTTGCTGGTTGTAGCTGTTGCACAAGAAATTATTGCATAAGAAAATACATTTTCCTTGGTTTTAGGATTAACTACAAGTGGAACTAAAATAGATCTAAGAACCAATGTGGTGATTGCAAGGAAATACATTTTCCTTGGTTTAGGACTAATTTCAACTAGCACTAAAATATCTCCATGAACCAGCATGGTGATTGCATAAGGAAATACATTTTACTTGGTTTGGGATTAAATATCAACTAATTTTTTCAAAACTATTAATTGCACTCTCATTGCATGATAATAACATGCTATTCCAACAACTAGGTTGGTTTTAAACCTTCTTGATGGCACACTAAGAACTTAAATTAAGCTATTTAAACATGCGATTGTTGATATGGCCCTTGAGGGGTCCTCTTTAGGCGAAAGGGCCATATTGACATGCCACTAGACATGTGTGGCATATCTATATGGCCCTTAACCTGAAGGGGACCCCTGAAGGGAAAATGATGCAAAATATATGAACAACAAAGCTCTATCATTGCGTGACTACAACACGGTTCTCAAGTGACCCAACCAATAAAGGTCTAGGTGGTTGAACAAGGAAATACATTTTCCTTGTTTTAGGAGTAACTACAACTAGCACTAAAATAACTCAAAGAACTAGTGTGGTGGTTGCTACAAGCCAACATCACCATCTTGTCAATGCGGTGGTCATCAATCTAGATCTTCATGGATTTTGCGAGCCTAGATATGCATGATCAAATTTTCATGAGTCTAGACCAACACAAAAAAGATGCACATAGATTACAGTTGGTGAGATACATCAAAAGTCTTGTGGATAGATGATAGTTGGGCAGATATGGGTAGATGACAGGACATACTATGAATAGTGTAATGCACAAAGATGCAGCATAGAGACTACATGAAGGAGGGTAGAACTACTAATAAAGTGGCGTATGTCAAGCTCTGATGTACTTAAAACAATAAGTTTTGATAGATTGGATCTCATTATTACACCAATGTGAATCATTACGTTGAGAAATGTTTTAGCAAGATGCGAGTCTGCCCTAAATTCAAAATTTTAGCCACTAGTGCATCATATCGTGGCCCCAAAAGTACCCCTAAAATAGTTCCACAATTGGCTACACCTGATGCTGCATTGACCCCTCAGTTCACATACAGCAAGTATAACATTGTGGCTATAGATTATGCCACTAAGTAGGGAGAAGTCGAGGAACTATGAGACAACTCAGCTTGCTGTACATCCTAAATTTGTATTTAGAAACATCATGTGGAGCAATGGCTATTCAAATTAAGTTTTCTAATGACCAAGACACAATATATGAATGAAGTGCTTCAATCTTTGATGACCTAGTTCATGGTGATGCATCTTGCTAATGACCAAGACACACACTTTATGAATGAAGTGCTTCAATCTTTGACGACCGAGTTCATGGTGATGCATCAAGTTGTCATGAATTATATCCTTGATGTAGTGGTGTGGGGGTTAAAGGTCACTGTGCCTTTACCCCGGTTATGTACAATACTCAAACACATATATAAATGAATGAAAAAGAAGATTAGGGTGGTTCTGCATCCACCAAAACTTGTGTGGCTCTCTGTCTCTCTCTCTCCCTCTTCCGTTCTTGCTTCCGTTGAGACAACTCTCAACTGGTATCAGAGCTCGGGTGATCTAGCTGAGCGTGCATGAATGCTTGAAGCTTAGCAGCTCTGTGGGAGTAAGAAGAAGCTCTGTGGGAAGCTTTGTGGGTGACTTTACTTGCATTCGAGTGTGCGAAGACCTTGGAGGAACCTTTGGAAAAGTCACTTTGGTTTTGCGAAGTGGTTTTGAGAGCATGTTAAGTGTTTTCAAAGAAAAAGTCGTTTTTTGAGCTTTTCCTTGTTCCGTTCGATGATAGAGACTCCGTATTGACTTGTAGAGGCAACTATTGCTTGGTTTTGGTGTCCACTTCACTTCAAGAGCTTGGAAACACCTTCATTCTTGAATCTGGGATCATTTCATTGGATTTCTGACTCACTGTGTCAGTTTTTGCATTTTTTGCCCGGGTGTTGGAACTCAGGTTTGGAGCAACCATTTGCAGATCTGTTAGTTTCGGTGGACTCAGGAGGTCTTAAAACTTCTATATTGCTCATCATTCGCACTCCAGTGGAGTTTACAAACAGCTCTGTTTCCAAAAACGTTTTTCAGTCCGTGTGTTGGACCCAGTGATTGAGACCACGGTTTCCAAAACCGTTTGTCCCATTGCGTTTCGGACGCCCAAAAACCCCTACCTATCAGTTCTTGCATGATTCGGTCGAGGATTTTCAGAGTTATAGATCTCTGTGTATTCGATTTCGTCTCTCTGTTATGCATTTTTCATTCTAAAGTTTTGAAACCTTAGATTTATGCCACATGGAAGTGGATAAGTGTTGACTCCCATTTCTCACTCATCGGTTGGGATTTTGGAGTTCTGGCAGAAGAGAGATATTTGCAGATTTTCTTGCTGAGTCCGATTATGCAATGGCGCCCATGTTTTGAGGCATCTCAGGTTCTATTTTCAGTAGCGGTCATTACCGTGGGACCATGATTTCTTGAGCATACCTTATGCAGATCACTCTGGTTGTAGTTTGAGCAGTGTGCGCTCATTCATGGTGTGCATTAGGTTGCAGTGGATGATTTATAGGCCATTTGGATGCATTGCGGTCCTTATTGGATGGGCTGATAGGCCCAAATTGCCTTGTGGGATGCTATTTTTATGGACGCTTTGCACATGGATGCTATTTTATGCTGAGGGACAGCTTTGACACATTGCAGGTGATGCACTGATAGTGCTATGCTCTCTTGGATGAGATATTATTGATGCATATGCCAATGGACAGTGTTTATGCTTGAGTCATTTGGCACTTATTGGCACTTTCTTTTGGGCTAGATTTGCTCATATGGATGCATAGTATATGCACATGAGTTAGACGCATCTTTTGATGCTTTGAGCTTTGAGTTTTGGTGATATTTCACTATATTATGGCATACACATTTAGGTGCACCTGGTATTTGGTGTGATTCTCTCTTGCAGGCACTAGCATTTGGGATTTTGTTTCATTTGCATCATGGCATCCTCTTCCATGTCTGAAAAGGAGTTTTTCAGCATTAAAAAGTTTGATGGGACAAACTTTTCTTTGTGGAAAGAACAAATAAGGGATGTGCTTATTCAAAAGAAGCATATTAAACCCTTGGCAGGTATTGAAGCTAAGCCTGTGGATATGTCTGAGGATGATTGGAATGAGTTGGATGCATTAGCAAAGTCTACTATTAGACTTCATCTTGCAGAGTCAGTTTATTTCACAGTAGTAAATGAGCAGACTACGGAAGATTTGTGGAAGAAACTGTGTGCCACTTATGAGAAGGAAACTGCCTCTAATAAAGTTTACCTCATGAAGAGGTTGTTTGAGCTGCAGATGAAGGAAGGGGTCTCCATTTCTTCTCACTTGAATGAATTCAATATTATTTTCAGCCAGCTTCAGGCTCAGAAAATGAATTTTGATGCGGAGACTAAGGCAATATTTCTCTTATGTTCATTGCCATCCTCATGGGATACCTTCCGTACAGCTGTCAGTAACTCTGCACCTGGTGGAATACTAAAGTTTGATGATGTTGTGGGTAGCTTGTTGGCCGAGGAGATTAGACGGAAGTCTATGGATGGCAACAAGCAGGATGTAGCCTTAAATGTGCTAAGGGGCAGATCACAGTTCAGGGGGAAGTCCCAAGAAAGAGGGAAGTCTTGTAGCAAATCCAGGGCACGGAACATTGAGTGTTACCACTGTGGCAAGAAGGGCCATATGAAAAAGGATTGCTACAAGCTGAAAAGAGAGCAAAAGGATAAGAAAAATAATGCAAATTGGGGTGCAAATCAAAAGGAAGAGAGTCCAAGGGAGGATAAAGGAAAAGTGAAGATCAAGGAGATCAATGCAGTCACACATGATAGTGACAATGACGTTCTTTTCATGTCTAGTTTATCTGTAGAGTTGCTTACCACTTCAGATGATGCATATTCCCAGGATTGGATTTTGGATTCTGGTGCTTCATTCCATGTTACTCCCCATAGGGAATGGTTCTCCACCTATGACAGTGGAAAGACAGGTTGTGTGCATCTTGGAAATGACTATGCATGTGACATAGTGGGAGTAGGTGACATAAAGTTTTCTTTTGCAAATGGGTCTGCATTTGTTTTGAAACATGTGAGACATGTGCCTAAGTTGACCAAGAGTCTTATTTCAGTGGCTCAGCTAGATGATGCTGGTTTTCACACCACTTTTGGCTTTCAGAGTTGGAAAATTCAGAAGGGCTCTATGCTCTTGGCCAGGGGTGCCAAGTGTGGGACTTTGTATCCCTTACATGTATCAGGGGTATTTGATCATGTTGTTGCAATAACCGAGCAGCCAAGCACTTCTTTGTGGCATTGCAGGTTGGGGCACATGAGCCAGAATGGAATGAAACTCTTATGCCGTTTGGGTTATGTACCGCATTTGAGTTTCTCTGATTTTGAATTTTGTGAGCATTGTCTCTATGGGAAGCAGACTAAATCAGCCCATATAAGAAGAGGAAAGAAAGAGTTTGAAATTTTTGATTTGGTGCATTCAGACGTATGTGGTCCCATGCCTACATGGTCATTAGGCGGGGCTGAATACTATGTGACATTCATTGATGATGCAACTAGGAAAGTCTGGGCTTATGCTATAGCTCGAAAGAGTGATGTGTTCCAGGTATTTCAAAAATGGCTGGCCTTGATTGAGAATCAATCAGGTAGAACGCTTAAATGCCTACGGACTGACAATGGTGGAGAGTATCTCTCTCATGACTTTCAGCATTTCTGTGATACACGTGGGATTAAGAGGGAGCTCACATCCCCTCGTACTCCAGAGCAAAATCTAATTGCAGAAAAGATGAACCGTACCATTCAAGAAAGGTTGCAATGCATGCTTTCCAATGCAAGTCTTTTTGGTGGTTTTTGGGCTGAGGCAATGAAAACTACAGCGCATGTGATCAATAGATCACCTAGTAAGAGTTTGGATGGTGGTATTCCTGAAGAGGCATGGAGTGGCAAGAAGCCCTCTTACTCTCATTTGCGTATATTTGGGTGTGAGGCATATGCACATGTGCCAAAAGAGCTTCGAAAGAAGCTAGATCCTAAGTCTAGGAAATGCATCTTTCTGGGTTATGGTGAAAGTGGAGAGATGGGCTATCGTCTCTGGGATCCAGAAGCAAAGAAGATCATACGCAGCCATGATGTGGTCTTCAATGAGAAGAAGATGCATAAGACACCCATGAGGGATGTGGAAATGAGGAGAATCACTTTCCAGGATGTGAATCCACCTGCATATGTTGATAGACAGCAAGCTGTCCATGCACCAAATGTGCAAGAAATGGTACCACTAAGTACTCCCACAGGAATACAAACAAGGGTAGATGATGGATCATCTATTGGTGGAAATGATGAACCAAATGTGGCTAATATGCAGGTGGGACAGCAAGTTGAAATGCCCTTGAGAAGATCTTCTAGAGTGTCTAGACTGCCTGATAAGTTTGTTCCAGGGGTAGACTATGTGATGCTTACTGATTGCAGGGAGACTTCTTGCTACAAAGAGGCTATGATGCGCGAGGATCAAAGCAAGTGGGAGTATGCTATGCAATCAGAGATGAGTTCACTTATGAAGAATAAGACTTGGGACTTGGTTTCTTTGCCACATGGAAAGAAAGCCTTGCCATGTAAATGGGTCTACAAAATGAAGGTCACAGGTGATGATGTGCCTAGGTACAAGGCCCGTTTGGTTGCTAAAGGGTTCAAGCAAGAGAAGCGTGTGGACATTGATGAGATATTCTCTCTGGTTGTGAAGATGACCACACTTAGATGCATGCTTGGACTAGTGGCATCAGAGGATATGGAGCTTATGCAAATGGATGTCAAGACAGCTTTCTTGCATGGGGATTTGCATGAGGAAATTTACATGGTGCAGTCGGAAGGCTTTGAAGAAAAGGGCAAAGAGCATTTAGTTTGCAAGCTGAAGAAGAGTCTCTATGGTCTTAAGGAAGCACCTAGAGAATGGTATCAGAAGTTTGATGCTTTCATTCTGTCCCAAGGTTTTAGAAGGAGTGAAATTGATCACTGCCTCTACACTAAAAGGGCTAAGGATAATAGCTTGATAATCTTGGCACTATATTGGATGATATGCTATTGGCTAGCAAGAATACTTATGAGCTAGATGCATTAAAGGCCAAGTTGCATGAGGCCTTTGATATGAAGGATTTGGGACTTGCAGGTCATATTCTTGGTATGCGCATCACGCGTGATTGGAGTAGGAAACTCCTTTGGCTTTCACAAAAAGAGTATGTTACAAAAGTATTACAGCGTTTCAATATGGAGGGAGGGAAGGCAGTGAGTACTCCATTGCCTCCATATGTGAAACTGAGTCATACAGATAGTCCCAAATCAGATGAGGAAAGGGCCATGATGGCCAAGGTTCCTTATGCATCAGCAGTTGGGAGTCTTATGTATGCTATGATAGCTACTAGACCAGACATTGCATTTGCAGTGGGAGTTGTTAGCCGGTATATGGCTAATCTAGGAAAGAGGCATTGGGAGGCAGTTAAGTGCATCATGAGGTACATGAAGGGTACCAAGGAGATGTGCATCTGCTTTGGTAAAGGAGACATGCGTGTACTTGGGTACACAGATTCAGACTATGCAGGGCATGTGGATAGTAGGAGATCCATTTCTGGTTATGTGTTCACCTTTGCAGGTGGTGCAGTGTCATGGATGTCTCGCACACAGAAGTGCATTGCTTTGTCTACCACAGAGGCTGAGTATGTTGCAGCCACAGAGGGTTGCAAGGAGGCTATATGGCTTGCTCGGCTAGTGGGAGATTTGGGGATTCATACAGGTGTACCGACATTGCATAGTGATTCCATGAGTGCTATTCAGCTAGCACGAAATCCAGTCTTTCATGCAAAGACCAAACACATTGAGGTCAGGTACCATTTCATCAGGGAGGTACTTGAGGACAAGCGCATAGAGCTTGTCAAGGTTCATACAAATGATAACCCTGCAAAATATGTTGACGAAGAGTCTACCTAGTCAGCGGTTTGAGTATTGTCGTGTATTGATGGGCATTGGATAGTATGCTCACTAGTTGTTCTCCCTTAAAGGCACATTGTCCTTTAAGTGGGAGGTTGTGGAGGTTAAAGGTCACTGTGCCTTTACCCCGGTTATGTACAATACTCAAACACATATATAAATGAATGAAAAAGAAGATTAGGGTGGTTCTGCACCCACCAAAACTTGTGTGGCTCTCTGTCTCTCTCCCTCCCTCTTCCGTTCTTGCTTCTGTTGAGAGCACTCTCAATTGGGACACCAAGCTACATGTTGCACTTTGGGCATATTCGACAACATACAAGGTAACCACAAATCTGATTCCCTTCAAAATGGCATTTGGTTTGGAAACCATGATACCTTTGGAATTTGTAGTCCCAAGTCCTTGAGTGGTGGTTGAGCACCAACTTGGGGAAACCAAGTCATTCAAGAGGTAATTGTAGCACCTTAGTGCAATGGATGACTTGCACATTAGAGCAGCCTAGTCATAGTAGTAGCTGATCCAAAGGAGGAGAAAATTTGGGCATGATAGACACATTGTTCGAACAAATATTAAAAGGTTATGCTTGTCTTATTGTATAACTCCAAGCTAGGGTCACTCAAAACCAATCTTAATCTTGGTTTGAGTGGGCCCTACAAGCTCATTGAGGTGTTTAGTAATAGCGTAGTCTAGTAAGAAAATTTGCAAGACATGGTAATCCTCGATCTCTTTAGCAAATGCAAAGTATAGCCTTGCCAAGAATCAACAAATTTTTTGCAGTGATCAAACCATGTATGCATGAGGTAGTGCCATGTGGAGAAAAAGCTCTAAATCAAGCCTTAACTAGGCATCATCATATTGATGACATGGATTTCACTACAATTGAGATATATGGTCATAGCTCTAATGCTATGTCTCTCTTAGTCACTATAGTCAAGGACATGGAGTTTCACTATAGTGAAGGTATTACCTGTAACCATAACTCCAATGGCATCTGTCTCTTAGTTAGCCACCGTTGTTGCATGGGGGTTAAATAGAAAAATCTCATACTCATCTATGTTACCCTTTTTAGTGTATTTTCAGTCCTCTTTCATTATTTACATCCTTAATATTTTTTCAATGCCTTCATTTCCCCACCATTGCTGCTACTAATAGAGTACTAATATGGATACCTCTTTCCCTAAACTAGAGGAATTCTTGGTCCATCATTGGAAAGATACTCCCCATGTATCAGCTCCACAAAAAATTGACTTAACATCACAACAAGGATCATATAAAGTGTAATGGGCTTTGACTTGATAGAGCTTCTATGGGAGGAAGCATGAGATGCAATAGAAGACTGCTTTAGTAATTTTGGGACAATTCCTTGATTTTGGGATGAATTTGATAATCTCTCTCCCTCTCTCTTTATCCTCTTTATCTAGTGCGCTCGAACTAAATTTGAGCACGGAACACTTGAAAATTATAGGCCATGCTTGAACTCAAGTTTGAGCATGGCATAAAAGTAATAGTGAATTTTCTACAACATTGGGACTTGGAATTGTCCCACAATTACTAAAAAGTCTTATAGTTGAATAAGAGATCCTAGATTCATTTATCACCATCAATCATAGCATTCTCATTGGTGACCACTGTGTTTGGATCAATTACTATTGCTACAAACATTGTTACCTCTCGGCCCAACATAGGTCCCAAGATGATGCTTGTGATGAGAAGTGAACATTGTGATTAAATTTTGAAGAAAAAAGTTACTCCACTTCACTCATCAACATGATCATGGACCTAGATACTCAGCCATTCTTTAGGTTTCTCTCTAAATTCATTGGCCTTAAGAGAACATGTAATATATCATGTGCCCTTATTACTTAGGCATTGTCTAGGTATGAGGATAAGGTAGTAGTGGAATGGCTTGGGTACTTTTAAAAAAATTTGATGACAAACTCTAAAGTACTTAGCAAGGGTGGAGTGCATTGTAAAATTAGCCCTCATCTATGTATGATTAGATGTGGTTGACTACTGACAAAGTACCTTGGCCTGGTACTCTCACTTTGAGGAAACACATGATCACTCACTTGAGACCCAACCCTTACTACTTGCACCCTTCCTCTTGTTAGTCCTCAAGAGATACTTGTTGACCCTTAGCCTCAATTTCTTGCACCCCTTCCTCCCTACAACCCTATCAAACAAGTGCTTGCCACAAGTTCACAAAATAAACCCCTCCTTCCAAGCCTAAAAAACAAGCCATCCTTGTGGATTTTGAAGAAGAACCACATAACCCGATTGAGCCTCTCTCTAAAAATGATAACAACCAGTTAGGAGATGTGATTAATGATGGATAAGGCATTTTTGGGCCAAGCAAAGAAGTAGAAGAAGCTCCTACATAGCCTAACACTAAGCAACCTATTCCTAAAGTGCTGAAAGGCCACTACAAGGAAAATTGTCACCTAAAAGCTTGATAATTGAGAGATTAAGGAAAAGTTGTAGTTGAGCAACCTAATAGGGTATCAAAACCATATATCATAGGTTGGAGCTAGCCAACCTAGTTGACAAGGTTGTGATTGAGCAACCAAATGATAAAGCAAGATTGGACAAACAAGGTGCAAGAAACACCTTTGAGTAGTACAATGACCAGGATCAGTTGTTTGTTGAGCAACCCAAAGAGCACTAGTCCTAAAAAGACTCAATGTCATGTGAGGGCATTGCTGAGTTGCTTTATTTTGATGATGATGTTTCTGATGAAGTGATTGAGGCCAACTCACGGATGCTAAGGGAGGTGGCTAACACTACCATTTGGACCCTACATTTTATTGCCAAGAAATGGGCACCTCCTTAATCCCTATGGTATATCAAGTGAAAGCAGTAGAGTTATGTGCAATAGAGCAAGGTTTACTTCCATGGTGAACTTGATGCCCAAGGCCCACATTACAATAAAATGCAACTAGAGCATGAAATTCTAAAGGAGAATCACACAAATTTGCAAGCAAAGTACCAAGCCCTAGCCTACCATCAGTTCTCAGGAATCTAGGCCGCTCTGCATCTTACAAAAGCAAACCTCACAAACATATAGAGTAGGGATGAGGTGCAAAAATAAGTAATTTAGCACCTCAAGCAGTGAATTGAAATAGCCACTCCATCCCCTACCACTTGAATTTGGTTTCCTATAAATGGCATTAGCATTTGAAGTTAATTGCATTGCAATGACCCACACTATGCTTGTTACTATATAAATAGCTTTAACCGTAACTAATTAGAATTAGACCTTGATGCCTTTATCAAACTATTAAGCCCACTGGGATTAGCCTCATCTCACTGATTAGTCAAATGAGCATCTTATCAAGTAAAGGGGCAACATTATCGACTCATTACCAAAAAATAGATCCCAATTTGAGACCAGAGTGCTTAAACCATTATGCAACAATAAGATTCCACATGGATTCTCTTTGAGCCCTTCTCCTAATGTACATCATCTTGTCCTCATATGGGGGCTCATAGATGGGGAGGTGACATCTAAATCCCAACATCATAGCATGCTACATGTGAAGAAGTAGATCTTTGGCTTCTTCAAATTTATGTCTATACTCTTATGCTAGGCCCTAATCCTTGATCTCCATGTGTACACCTCTATCTTCCAGAATTTGCTTACTTCATGGTGCAACTTGTATCATGTACCACCATCTTGGATCAGGACAATCCGGAGTAGACTTACCACCCATGCCTCGAACACCAACCGTCCACCACCTGGTACTAAATCCATGTATCCATCTAGGTGCTATGGTGGGGAGCTTCCTTCCAGTATCCACTTATGGGACTCTGACATTCAATTCACTCTTCTTCCTTGCTTAATTCTCAACAATCTACTGTTACCAATTTCTTCTTCTTCCCCTTCCCATCTACTTGTCATGCACATTTTGAGGTGTTTTTCCATAACTTTTTGCTCTGTTGTTAATCATGTACTCATTTTAGTGACTTGCAATGCTGATTCCTTCATCACCTCTATACTTTATCCTTTTAGATATACTGATTATCCCATTTAGACCCTTACCTTCACATGCTTTTGAACTTTTTGAATAAGATATTTGCTTGATTGATAAAAAATATGACATGCAATCAACAACTTCCCCCCTCTATAAGCAATATGAACAATGGATACTGAGTGTAATTGTCTACCACATTTAGTGAATGTCCTTTTGAAATTTTGGGAATTGGTGAATTTTGCATACTGCTTTCCCTCTTCCTAAGGTACTTCTTGAGCCACACCTATGCAAGAACTTAGTATTTTCTATTTTTTTAGTTATCTGCTTTTGATGTTAATCAATTGCCCTTGTTAACCTACTCTCTTAGAAATAGTAGTTTTGCAAGCCACCTCTAAAATGGAAGCTAACCGTTCAGTGTGTACTACTATGTCAACACATGAAACAGTACTATGCATGTGTACTATTGTTATTAGTGTGATACAATCCATTTGTAATTGTAATCTCTTTGGATTATTATGTAAAAATGATACCTTTGTCTTTGAACACATTTGGGGAAGTCTTGCATTGTGGAAAGATTACAAAAATATTATGGCTCCTCTTAGTTTGTGAATGTGGGACACAAGATGCTTAGCATTGGGGACTAGAATGGGAATGTCCTCTGTGAGACACAAGCGATTTATTTTGTTGTGGGAGCAAGCAATGGATAGTTTGTTAGTCCATTCTATTTGTCCTTCCCAATTCCATTTGTTTCAAAAATCTAGGAGCACACTCAGAAAAGTGAGCTGTTTTTAGACAAACAAGAAAATCATACTTGAACATGTTTGTTTTCTGATCATGTGCATCATGCACTAAATTAGACTACCCTTAATGCTAGATTCCTAATGCTTCAATGTGAAATCTTGTTAAGGTCATACCCAAGACAAAAATAAATATAGAGTCTCATTGTATCATGGAAATACAATATAATGTCTTCTTCTGTATCTTGGAGTATTTCCCACATTCTTATTAACATTAAATCCATGTTTATAAAAAATCTTGTTGAATCTATCTTGACCATGTATCGCGCATTAGTGCCCTCGTAATTGATAAGTGATTGGGGTTTCAACTTCCTGATTATAACTAATCAAAGTTACGGGCTCGAGTCATAGCCTAGTGGTCAAGACAACACATGTGTATGGGGTGTGCCATGAGTTCGACCCGAGATAACGGCTCTGTGCCGTGCTCCCTATTGGGCTAGGCTAGTCATGGGACCGGGTGAATTGTGGTGAGCTCGTGGTGAGGTTTTTTAATTTAATTTATTTTAAAAAACAAGGTGAATCAGATTCAACAGGCCTACCCAACGAGGAGGAGAGATGAATAAATGATGCAAAACAAGCACACGTGGCACACAACCATCCCGTTTCTCTTCCTCATCCAAACGAGGTCGTGTAGTTCTCGCCTCCCTCCTCCCTGCATGCTCTAAATCCCGTTTCAAAAGCTTTGAAAGCTTTTGAAAAGCTGCGTAAAAAGCCAACTGCGTAAAAAGCCAAGGCAAAACCTATAAATATAGGTGAAACTGTCCACTCAGATTATCCCTCTTATTGCTACCTTGGTCGCCTCCCTTCTCTTAGGAATCTTTCATTCACTCGCCTCCCTCCTCCCTACATGCTCTAAATCTCGTTTCTCTTCCTCATCCAAACGAGGTCGTGTAGTTCTCGCCTCCCTCCTCCCTGCATGCTCTAAATCCCGTTTCTCTTCCTCATCCAAACGAGTAACGAGGTCGCATGGCACAATATACACCCTTAGATTTTTTAAATTCTGAAAGCCCAAAAGCTTTGAAAGCTTTTGAAAAGCTGCGTAAAAAACCAACTGCATAAAAAGCCAAGGCAAAACCTATAAATATAGGTGAAACTGTCCACTCAGATCATCCCTCTTATTGCTACCTTGGTCGCCTCGTTTCTCTTAGGAATCTTTCATTCACTCACCTCCCTCCTCCCTACATGCTCTAAATCCCGTTTCTCTTCCTCATCCAAACGAGTAACGAGGTCGTGTACCTCCTCCCTGCATGCTCTAAATCCCGTTTCTCTTCCTCATCCAAACGAGGTCGTGTAGTTCTTGCCTCCCTCCTCCCTGCATGCTCTAAATCCCGTTTCTCTTCCTCATCCAAACGAGTAACGAGGTCGCATGGCACAATATACACCCTTAGATTTTTTAAATTCTGAAAGCCCAAAAGCTTTGAAAGCTTTTGAAAAGCTGCGTAAAAAGCCAACTGCGTAAAAAGCCAAGGCAAAACCTATAAATATAGGTGAAACTGTCCACTCAAATCATCCCTCTTATTGCTACCTTGGTCGCCTCCCTTCTCTTAGGAATCTTTCATTCACTTGCCTCCCTCCTCCCTGCATGCTCTAAATCCCGTTTCTCTTCCTCATCCAAACGAGTAACGAGGTCGTGTACCTCCTCCCTGCATGCTCTAAATCCCGTTTCTCTTCCACATCCAAACGAGGTCGTGTAGTTCTCGCCTCCCTCCTCCCTGCATGCTCTAAATCCCGTTTCTCTTCCTCATCCAAACGAGTAACGAGGTCATGTAGTTCAGTGCCCAGATTTTTTTTCCAAAATCCGTGGAGACCTGCAAGTGCTCATATCAAGCGGTTCCTTCAAGCTCTAAATTGGTGGAGCTTTTGCATTCCCCAATTCGAGCGAAGAAGCTCCGTTTGCAACCACCGCTTCCGGCCCTTGGGACTCAATAGACCCTTCAATGAGCTACACAACTCCAACAGCTCCGCAATCAACCTGGACATGAAAACAATTGGGTCGTCCATTCTGCGTTGCCCCGAGCAAGTTCTCTTCGATAATAGAAGAGAACCCGCTGTCTGTGTGTGTAGGCTCAAGGAGTAGGCACGTTGCTGTTCCAACACTGGCTGAGCCTTAGATGACTGGTTAGGTAGGCATTGTCGCTGATTTTGGAGGTTTGAAATAGCCTGGAACAGTCGCAGATCTATTCCAGGGCTGCATGTAGCTCAAAAAGCAAATCTCTCCCAAATCGCACACAACACATCAGCAGCTCTTCCATCATCAAGAAAAGCAGTTGAAGCTAAAAAGCCCATTAACAAAGGTACGCACCTGGAGCATGGTGGCATGGTGGTACGTTGGAGCTGAAGACGATTGCAAAGCAGAACGATTACTGAAGCTGAAGCTGAAGATGATGGGAAAGCAACTCGTAGCGCAAAGTTAGTATCCATGCAAAAAGCAAACCGGCCTTAATAGGTTATGCTGCCCAATATCTTGCGGCAGTACTGATGTGTAAGTGCTGGCTTCAATTAGTCGGGTGGTGACTCTGGCGAGTCGAATCTTCTTAGCATACTTTGCGATTCTAATTTAAGAGTTCGAAATTGAATCCATTCCTCAAGACACGTTTTCAACAAAATCTTTGAGATGGAATAGAGAGACATGTTAGGCTATGGCGGAGATGAAGCTTGGAAGGTTGGCGATGGAGGAGATGAAGGTTCAAGGCTAGTTACAGTGTGAAAGGAGGCATTCGCCCAGGCCTGAATAAATGGTTGAATCTCTCTATATCTAGCTTACTATATACTGCCAATGCTCCAGTAACTAACTGCAGCTGTAAGCTTGCCAAAAGTCTCTGCGATCCTTTCTCAATAGCTCCCATAATTTGTGACATCGTTTCTGGTGCTCTACACTAAATCATAGTCGACCATGAGGATTTAGGCATTAGTCTCTTTTGTGCATAGGCACCCCGTCTAGCTGATGATGAAGTGTAGTGAATTGCAGTGCTTTCATTCCTTAATTCGAGTTGCGCATGCATTCTCTACTATGCATAGGTACTGTGTCTACATAGTCGGCATCATCATACACGACCATAGTCTACATCTTTGATCGTTGGATTGTGTATAGCTTTTGTGCTTGAATTTATCATCTTTAGGAAATTGCACATATGCTAACCAACATATCCAAACATGCAGAACATGAGGAATGCATACTGACTAATCATGATTGTTTTTCAGATTCCAACATTCCAACAAAGAAATAGGCGACTTCTTGTCGAGCTGTGGACGTCACAAAGGATACTCCACGTAAGTAGAATGTACGGTCATTTCAATTCTGAAATGTTTCTGCACCGTCTGTTGCTCTGGTCCGCATTAATGCGCTACACCTCCAACACTGGAGGTGACTATTCGAAACGGGGGGATGGCACGTTCCCCTATGATATATAATTTTTAGAGAGACATGTGCCGGCTCTCCACCATACATTACGTATGGTTTTTTTTTTTTACACCTCATCTTGAGCACGCACACTTCTTCGCACATTCTGTTTCCGTAAGGGAACATTACATTTGCTTGGTTCGACCAACATACTAATCATGTCTGCAACACTTCTGTTTTCGAGATGTTTGCAGCCTCCAAACGAGTGTCTTCTCCTAAAGGTATGCACAACAAAATGTATTTGCTTCATTCAAGTTATTTTATCAATTCTTTTACCTTTTAAAGATAGAGGTTCAGTCCATTTTGTTTTTCCTGTTGCGTTTAGACAAAACCACGTGAGTGAAATTCTAGCAAAGTTTCAGATGGTTTTTATTATTAATCCCTGTAGGTGTTTAAACCCGAACATAAGACATCGATTCATGTCACGATGTAGAAATGACCACCGGAAACTCCTTCGAACATGACCATTCATCAACGCTCAGAGCAGCCAGAGGTCGAGCTATTCAACTTGATATAACATCAAGAAAGATGTCCTTGAGGCTAGCTATATTACTAACCCATTGCTTGTATCTATCTGCGATGGTCAACCACAATGACGTAGCTGGCCTCAAGGACATCTTTCTTGATGTTATATCAAGTTGAATAGCTCGACCTCTGGCTGCTCTGAGTGTTGACGAATGGTCATGTTCGAAGGAGTTTCCGGTGGTCATTTCTACATCGTGACATGAATCGATGTCTTATGTTCGGGTTTAAACACCTACAGGGATTAATAATAAAAACCATCCGAAACTTTGCTACAATTTCACTCACGTGGTTTTGTCTAAACGCAACAGGAAAAACAAAATGGACTGAACCTCTATCTTTAGAAGGTGAAAGAATTGATAAAATAACTTGAATCAAGCAAATACATTTTGTTGTGTGTACCTTTAGGAGAAGACACTCATTTGGAGGCTGCGAACATCTCGAAAACAGAAGTGTTGCAGACATGATTAGTATGTTGGTCGAACCAAGCAATGTAATGTTCCCTTGCGAAAACAGAATGTGCGAAGAAGTGTGCGTGCTCAAGATGTAAAAAAAAAAAAACCATACGTAATGTATGGTGGAGAGCCGGCACATGTCTCTCCAAAAATTATATACCATCCCCCCGTTTCGAATAGTCACCTCCAGTGTTGGAGGTGTAGCGCATTAATGCAGACCAGAGCAACAGACAGTGCAGAAACATTTCAGAATTGAAATGACCGTACATTCTACTTACGTGGAGTATCCTTTGTGACATCCACAACTCGACGAGAAGTCACCTATTTCTTTGCTGGAATGTTGGAATCTGAAAAACAATCATGATTAGTCAATATGCATTCCTCATGTTCTGCATGTTTGGATATGTTGGTTAGCATATGTGCAATTTCCTAAAGATGAAAAATTCAAGCAGAAAATCTATACACAATCCAACGATCAAAGATGTTCAATCCATCAAGGTAATCATCTTCACACATCTTCGAGCAGTTGTAGTTACAATTTTTGCCTTTGCAAGATTACAATCATTTAATGATGGTGAGGTCACTTAGCATGCCCAGGTTTACATAAAGGCATTGATGACATTATAAAGCTAGACCATTCCCATGCCGCCACAACTCAACCTAAACAAGGGAGGCACAAAAGACATAAAGCCAAGGCTTAGAGAAGAGGTGAAGAAAGAGGACCAAGACAAAGGCAAACTTTTCAATGTGGGAACCAAGAAAATGCAAGTGTTCAAAAACTTGAGTAAAAGATGTTAGCTAGGGAGAGTTTCCGAAGGCGATCCTCACTCTTTCCAAACTAGAAGGTAAGGGAGAACTTCCTTCACTAAGTACGCTTCTCCACCATGGTGGCTATGGCGGACCACCTCCACAAACCTATCCACATTCTACTCATGCTCGTCTTCCTCTTCACCCTTTCATTCGATATCTTCCTGCCTTTGCTGCATGCATTTATTTCAACGCACTTTTCATGCACATTGGTGTGGGTGAGCTTTTCCTGAGCTCACTCTCATATAACGGCTACTTTTTGTCATCGTCCCCTCCAAAGAACTTGCTTGCCTCACATGCTTTCTCTTCTCTGCGTTTCTGAGGGATGGCTCACCTTCCCCATCTCTGATCAAACGTATTCAGAAGTTGTGACTTTGATCCTGACTGGGCCCTCATCAAATCTAACGCAAGCTGTAACAAAGCAGTCAAGCAGGCGGATGCTGATATGGTCAAGATTGACATAGATAATATCTTCGGTCTCTTGTGCAATGCAAACTCATCCTCTCGCATCCGGGTCGATTTCCACTCCAATCTACTCTTCAAATGGCCAGCCTAATTCACAATCTAGCCACTTTGCCTTGCCTTTGCAGAAGGCCTTCTTCTCCACCACCGCAGCTGATCAATCATGAAGGGAAGGTGCTGAAGACTCTGCTAGCTTCTCGTCCTACCTTCTGGCACTTCCTTCGCCGATGTAGAAGGTGATGCCTGATTTGCAATCGTCAGCTGGACCATGATTGTAATTTTCTAGCTAGATCGAAGTTTCAAGAGCTATTCGATCGTAATTGAGGCGTGCAAGGATTTACATAGATAACGAATGTCAAGTTTACGATAAGCGTTTTGGAGGAGCAAATTATCTAACATAGGAAATTATCAGTGTTCTGAATGCGGCAATGGGGGATCACAAGTCTCTTCACGGAAGGCTGCAAAATTATTATCTTCAAGTAGCTAAGAAGTTGCAGATCCTGACGAAGTTATCTATGTTATCATGCATCCTACAACGAGAACACACATGCAACGAATTCTGGACATGAAACCCAAAAAACAAGTGGATTCTCTTCACGGAAGGCTGCAAAATTATTATCTTCAAGTAGCTGGGAAGGTGCAGATCCTGACGAAGTTATCTATGTTATCATGCATCCTACAACGAGAAGACACATGTAACGAATTCTGGACATGAAACCCAGAAAACAAGTGGATTCGCATTGAAGCTTGAGGAGTTCAAAAAGGGCACTGCGAATGAGATGGAAGGGCTTCAAGTTTGGGCTAGAGGCAGCAAAAATTGTTAGCTGAAGTCTATTGGTTGTGCACTCAGAGAAGAATCGTTCACAGAGAGTTAAAGAAATAGTGGGAGATCAGGGAAGTTGCAACAGTGAAGCACTAAAAATCTGTTTACGATTGGCTACTTTGAATCCAAGCACAAACAATGATTGATGATCTAATAAATGAGTTGAAGGCAAGTAAGGAAGTAGAAGCAAACTTGATGGTGATGATGAACAAACAACAACACACTTGAAATTACAATGTTTTTTTATGTTTCGCCTATATTTAAAGGTTTTGCCTTGGCTTTTTACGCAGTTGGCTTTTTACGCAGCTTTTCAAAAGCTTTCACAATCTAGCCACTTTGCCTTGCCTTTGCAGAAGGCCTTCTTCTCCACCACCGCAGCTGATCAATCATGAAGGGAAGGTGATGAAGACTCTGCTAGCTTCTCGTCCTACCTCCTGGCACTTCCTTCGCCGATGTAGAAGGTGATGCCTGATTTGCAATCGTCAGCTGGACCATGATTGTAATTTTCTAGCTAGATCGAAGTTTCAAGAGCTATTCGATCATAATTGAGGTGTGCAAGGATTTACGTAGATAACGAATGTCAAGTTTACGATAAGCATTTTGGAGGAGCAAATTATCTAACATAGGAAATTATCAGTGTTCTGAATGCGGCAATGGGGGATCACAAGTCTCTTCACGGAAGGCTGCAAAATTATTATCTTCAAGTAGCTAAGAAGGTGCAGATCCTGACGAAGTTATCTATGTTATCATGCGTCCTACAACGAGAACACACATGCAACGAATTCTGGACATGAAACCCAAAAAACAAGTGGATTCTCTTCACGGAAGGCTGCAAAATTATTATCTTCAAGTAGCTGGGAAGGTGCAGATCCTGACGAAGTTATCTATGTTATCATGCATCCTACAACGAGAAGACACATGCAACGAATTCTGGACATGAAACCCAGAAAACAAGTGGATTCGCATTGAAGCTTGAGGAGTTCAAAAAGGGCACTACGAATGAGATGGAAGGGCTTCAAGTTTGGGCTAGAGGCAGCAAAAATTGTTAGCTGAAGTCTGTTGGTTGTGCACTCAGAGAAGAATCGTTCACAGAGAGTTAAAGAAATAGTGGGAGATCAGGGAAGTTGCAACAGTGAAGCACTAAAAATCTGTTTACGATTGGCTACTTTGAATCTAAGCACAAACAATGATTGATGATCTAATAAATGAGTTGAAGGCAAGTAAGGAAGTAGAAGCAAACCTGATGGTGATGATGAACAAACAGCAACACACTTGAAATTACAATGTTTTTTTATGTTTCGCCTATATTTAAAGGTTTTGCCTTGGCTTTTTACGCAGTTGGCTTTTTACGCAGCTTTTCAAAAGCTTTCAAAGCTTTTGGGCTTTCAGAATTTAAAAAATCTAAGGGTGTATATTGTGCCATGTGGAAACACAGGATTTCAGAATTTGAAAAAAGGTCCTAGTGCTGGCCAAGTTACCAATCAGATCACCATAAAATGAAGACTCCAAATAATTACACATGAAAAACATTTTTCGTTTTCAAGATTGAAACTCGTTACGGGCAAAAACGTATATCAAAATTTACAAGTCACAAGATTTCTTCCCATTTACAAGTCGTGTCCTACGCCCACAGCTATTAGAAAAGTGGCAGCACGACATGCAGAGACACGCTGACATCCATGCTCCGCAAGGTACTCTCTAGCTATAGATCTGCTTTGTGATTTGAGAACATCCCGCATGCTTGGACAATGGACTCGAATCAATCTGCTCTTCAGAAGAACGCGAGTCGCAAATGACTCGTGACACAAACCTGCATGCAAATGCCGTGACGGTAAGAGGTGGCTGGAAACGGGTACGAAGAGTTGCCCGGATAAAGTCAAGTCGAATAATACAGCTAGGCCACTTGATCGATCTGATTTATCAGAAGCCACTTCAAGCCAGAATTCTGAAAAGCTAGGCAACTTGGTGTTCGGAGCGATCAAGTACTGAAACGAAATACGCACGATAATGATTGATAACGTGCCCATCAAACTTTGCAAAGGAATAGTCTATGTGCACGACGCTACATCAGCCATGCTACTTTTTCAGATCCATGCAATTCCGAAAGATTCTCGTTAATGTATTCTCCTGACTGAATATATATATATATGTACACATATTATATATATACATGGGAGTAGAGGAAAGATGCAGGGATGGAGACGGGAAAGATTATCTTTTACAAGAGGGTGAAGATGGAGAAGGTGGTGTTCATACTATAAAATTTTCAGCACATACAAACACCCACCAAGGACTATAAAGCATATGAGAAGTAGCTACACTTGCCACCTTGCACCCGACTCGAGCTCTTCCCAATCACACCGTCCGGTTTTGCAGTTTTCAACTTTCTTGCCCTACGCCGGATCTGTGCCGTTGGTAACTAAAGATTTCCGTCATTAAGTTTGGACCTCGTAACGTCTCGCCATGCAGCCCAATATTCTGAAATTTGCCCTTGGAGCGATTGGTAGGTCAACCTGCCTCTCCAACTGAAAAACGCCCATTTCGTTTCGATTGACATATTTGGAACAGATTATATAGAGATGGGGGAGAGAGAAAGAGAGACAGACCCCTGCTAGCTCACGGTTAGACTGTTGCAAGGTTCCTTCTATTATTATTGTTTGCGATTACGCCCGAGAAGTACTTCTCCTAACTTGGACAGCTTGCTCTGGTGTCTTGTGAGCAGGAAATGCAACATCAACGGCAATGTTCTTGGCACCATTGTAAGCACATTAAAGGTCCTAGCCTTACAAGGCACAGCTATGGAGCTTGCGATTCTCGAATGAAGCTCCTAGCTGAGGCGCTTAATAAACTTATACGGATTTCGCCATCCTCTGCGGTTACATCAGCCTTGTATTGGCACAATATTGAACACGCTTCAGACTGTTTTGCCACTTTTTTCACTTATTGTGCCATTTGTGCAGAGCGACATTCGTGCGCATTATCAAAAAGCGATCAACAGAGGACTTTTGTGGACTCCCGTATGTATGCTCTCTGTTCAGCTGCATGTTGTGGGTGCTATACGGGATGCCCTTTGT
This sequence comes from Dipteris shenzhenensis, assembly GCF_047967505.1. NCBI lineage: Eukaryota > Viridiplantae > Streptophyta > Polypodiopsida > Gleicheniales > Dipteridaceae > Dipteris > Dipteris shenzhenensis. The sequence continues at coordinate 21,465,693 of NC_141610.1, forward strand.
AAAGCCACGCAGCGTCCTCATCATAACCATCAATGGCTTCGGAGTTGCTCTTGAATTGTTTTACATTCTCGTCTTCCTCAAATTTACCGTTACAGCCAAGAAGGTAAATGTCAAAGTGATTCACGATAGACTGCGACACAAGTTGTTCATAGATCATGCTAACAAAGGCCGTGTGTGCAGCTGCAAATGATGAAATGGATTATCTCAATCGTCGTTGCATACTCAGTCCTCTTTATATCAGTTGTCTTTGGGCTTCATAAGCTGAATACCCGCCAGCTGGTCACAGGCATAATGTGCGTTTTGGTGACCGTCTCTATGTATGCTTCTCCCTTGTCAATTATGGTAAGTTGCACCCCGTTAAGTCTTGTAAAGTTTATTACAGTCTAGCATTCCTGTCAGCCACCGAATGTTAGTAGCAGAAAGAGAGAGAGTTTAGGACTTCGGTTGCAATCTCTATGAGCTTGCTTTCTATAAATTGCATACGTTGCTCAGATTGTGGCTCATTACAGCTAATTACTTTTTTGGCTAGGGCATGGTGATCCGGAGCAGAAGCGTAGAATACATGCCCTTTCTACTCTGTGTGTTTAACTTAAGCAATGGTGTCGTATGGTTTGGCTATTCTCTCGTAACCAAAGACGTATTTGTCGCTGTAAATATCATACATTGTAGCTTTTGCTCTTAAATTAAGTATCCACTACATTATATTCTGTCGAACAGCTCTAGGGCTTTAATCAAGTTTAGGTACTGAAGTTTGTATTGTGGATAACAGTCTTGTGCCAATTATATACCTTTGCTCCTCAATGCAGATACCGAATGGATTGGGATGCTTGTTCGGAATCATACAGCTTGTATTGTATGCATTATACAAAAACGTTGTACCGATCACAGAGCTAGAGTGCGAGAAGATTTCTAATGCCATGGAAGTTTCCTTGGCTCATAGCGGAGCTCCAGCATCTAGGAAGCCCCAACAGAAAGCAAGGCAAATTTCCACTGCTAATGTGGAATTAAGTGTGTGTGAATGCACACTTCCACCAGATATCACTATGGACGTCGCATGAGCTTCTTTAAGTGCCATTTTCTAGAAGTGGAAAAGGAAATAGAAACATTTTGTCATCGATTCTTAAAAAATATCATTATGGACTTTAAGAATCACCATTATGGACGTTGCATGATTTTCAAGTGTCATTTTCAAGAAGTGGAAAAGGAAATAGAATTTGCCCAAAAAGAAAAATTTGCCCAAAAAAGAAACGGAAATAGAAACATTTTTGTCATTGATCTTCAAAGGATCATTCTCTGCTACTTGTACTATGTGTGTGGGGGTGTGCACCCCCATGTGATATACATATGAGGATGTGTGAATTGCCCTCCAGCCATATGCCTCAATACAAGAGCTCCATTCCCCAATCACGCAATTGGATGATCATAACTATTTTGTCATCGATTCACATGAGCTTCTTCAAGTGTCATTTCAAGAAGTGGAAAAGGAAATAGAAACATTTTGTCATTGATTCTTCAAAGGATCATTCTCAAAGCTTGTGTGGGGGAGTGTGTTTGTCCCCATGCGGTATACATATAAGGACGTTTTAATTGCCCTCCACCAATACGCCTCAATACAAAAGCTCCATGCCACAATCATGTAATTGGACTCCATGCTACAATGATGTAGTTGGACGATCATAACTATCAAAGGGTGTGAAAAGGGAGGTGTAAAACAAAACACACACAGCTCTAAATTTTGATTCTAAGTACAAAACCCATTCTTGCATGCGTGAGAAGGGAGAGGTACAAAACCCATTCTTGGCATGGGTGAGAAGGGAGAGTGTAGGGCAAAACTCACAAAGGGAGAGTGTAGAATAAAACTCACAAAGGGAGAGTGTAGGACAAAACTCATAGAACTCTAAATTTTGATTTTGAGTGTATCAAAGGAATATTTTGCACTAACAACTAAGAAAAGCAATATTTTTCACTAAAAACTAAGAAAAGCAACATAGTAATAGACCAAAGCCTAAGGGGCATACCAATTAACATGCACCCACACAAATCTTAGACGTGCTCTAAAAATATGTAAGTATCAACTTGAAATAGTTTATCGTGTTCAATGGTGTTTATCATCACTATAAAATGCCCTATAATATTAGTTCTCTAAAATCCCCTATAAAATTAGTTCTCTTTTGTCCATTGCTCATGGTGGGGTCAATGCTATGCTACATGAACCTCATCCACTAATGCCCCTCATCTTAATGCCAAAAGGTACACATCCATGTTCTTCTCCTAGGGTTTCAAGAAGATCCCTTCTTTATGGTAAGCCACGCCTCATCCACTAATGCTATAAGGTACACATCCATGTTATTCTCCCCTTTTTTTGTGGCATAGTAGCATGCTAGATCCCTTCTTTATGGTAAGCCACATAGGAATATTATAGTTTATAACTATGATTGTCAATGTAGAACAAGATGTGATTGTTACAAAGGAATTGACACAATCCCTAGATAACCCCTCAATAATCCAAGACAAAAATGGAAAGGCTCATCTTTAAAATTTGGGCACTTTCTCTCTATGTAGTGCCATACTTTCCTATCAAGACATGATTGATTCTCAACATGACCTCCTACTCCGTAAGTTGGGCCAATGAAACAAAATGAAAGATATATTTTAGCCTCAGAATGATAGCCACATGTTTCAATAGCTTCTTTGGTATCTTTGCCCCTTGTAAATCTTGCGTATTTCATAGTGCTCCATATTTGAAACAAACTAGGTCATGATCCTATGCATTATTATAAAGAATATAATCATTTGAGAAAGTATGGATCGAGGTATAGTCATATCCACTCTTGCAATAACTTGTTTTTCCTCTTTCTTGGACTATCATGAGAGCATGCTATGCTTTGGAAGCAATGTATGAAGAAACCTATGAAAAAATGCAAGTGTTAAATTGGGTTTATTGTTAAAATATGTTTCTCATTATAATATAATAAGTGTCCTTGTTAGAAAACAAAGGTATGCATTGTAAGAAAACAATACAACGTCTGTGCTCAACAGATAATAGGATCTCATATGCAAGAGAGAAAACAGATAGTATGGAGAATCAAAAATTTGATTACTGTAAAACTGATACAATATATGGCGCTGCCTCCTAGCCGTGCACTCCTGTGAAAGAAGCTTCGATGGCGAGCTAGAAACAGTAGAAGACGGAGGTTGGATGCTAAGGAATCAAGGTTGCTGTAGCCAGTGATAAAATGGGCTTCACAGGCTTGCTCTTATATAGCCACTAGTCATAGTTAATTGGACCTAATTGGGTGACCGACCCAGTCCACCCAAAACGGTCGACTGGGGGTTGGCAAAATAGGTCACTGACCACACGAAAGAACCGTGGCATAAAATAGAGCAACTAACCTATGGCTTTTAACCCAGAGCCATCTGGGATCATTTGGGGCTCCAAACGGGCCCCCGCAACCCGAGAGTGGGCTACACTGGGAAACGCTCCGTCTACCCTCAATGCGGTCAGTCATGGGATGCTTTCCCACACTTGCATGTAGCCTAGTTGGCAGTGTGCCAACTCCTCCAGCCATCAGGCCACACATGGCCCCCATCTGGTATCCAAACCAGGAACTACTGGATAATTAAGCTACTTAAATGCCTTCGCCTCATATGGGGGGCTTACAAGTAGAGTTAGCTGGTTCCCGTGTAGTTACACGAGAGTGGAGCATTGATATTTAACACCACTCCTCAATGTCCACCCACAAGTGAACTTACTTTTTCGACCCAATGCCAAGTCGATGAAGATGCCTCTCTAGCAAGTCTCTTCCAAGAGCCTTGGTGAAGATGTCCACAACATTCTCTGTAGTCGCACAATACACCAAGTCAACTCTCCATCCATGATGAGCTCGCGTACAAAGTGATATTCATGAATCTCAATGTGTTTTGTGCAAGCGTGGAACACAGGGTTCTTTGCAATCGCCATGCAACTCTGATTGTCATATGATAACTGCATAGGCTTATTCTGCACTGCATCTATGTCTCCTAAAGTCCTCCTCAACCACATTGCCTCGCAAGAAGCAAAGCATGTTGATTTGTACTCAGCCTCGGTAGAAGAAAGAGCAACTGTGGGTTGCTTCTTGCTGACCCATGACACAGCTCCAGATCCAAGTGAAAAACAGTAACCTGTCACTACCCTCCTACTGTCCACGTCTCTTGCTCAATCTGAGTCACAGAATCCGGTCAAGATGTTGCCCTTGGTATAGGTGATGCCATAATCAAGTGTGCCTTTGATGTATTTTAGCACCTGCATCCCTGCCCTCCAATGGTTCTCCCGGGGCTTATTGGAAAACCTACTTAGTACACCAGTCACAAAGCTGATGTCTGGCCATGTGTTGCACAAGTAAATCAAACTGCCCACAAGCCTTCTGTACTTCGCTTTGTCCACCAGTGGTGATGAATCCTCATTTGAGAGCTTCATGTCAACCTCCATAGGGGTACCAACTGTCTTGCACTCAGCCATGCCAAATGCCTTCAGTATCTCTCCAGCATACTTCAGCTGTGAGATGAAGATCTGTTTCGGCTCTTGCCAAACTTCAATCCCCAAACAGAAATGCATCAGTCCGAGGTCTATCATTTCAAACTCTCTTCCTAGCAAATGCTTTGTCTGCGAGATCTTCTCTTCATGGTTCCCTATTATGACAAGGTCATCCACATAAAGGACCATAATCATACACTTGCCTCCTTCTCTGAAGATATACAAATTTCAATCAGATGGGCTCCTCCTGAACCCGTTTTGCATAAAGTAGGCATCAATCCGCTGGTACCACACTCGTGGGACCTGTTTCAACCCATAAAGTGCCTTCTTCAGTTTACAGACTTTACCTTCTGGACTAGAGATCACAAAATCTCGTGGTTGTTCCACGTATACCTCCTCCTTGAGATCTCCATTCAAAAAGGCATATTTTACATCCATCTCAAACACAGGCCAACTTCCATGGGCAGCTAAAGCCAAAACACTATGAATTGTGGTTAGTCGAGCTGTGGGAGTAAAAGTATCCTGATAATCAAAACCATGTACCTGTGCGAATCCTTTTGCCATGAGCCGAGCCTTGTACTTAACCAACGTGCCGTTGGACTTGTACTTGGTCTTGTACACCCACTTGGTCCGATTACCTTGCGTTTTGGTGGACGATCCACAAGGTCCCAAGTGTTGCTCTTCATTATGGAGCCATACTCCGACTGCATAGCCTCCATCCACCTATCATCACCCTGTGTCTCTTCAAGACACTTGGGTTCATCAGCACGGATCACTTCTGTCATCAAAGCATAGTTGACCAAGTGTTCCTACACCCTTCTTTGCTCCTCTAATCTCTTGGACTGGCGGTGTTTAGATGGTTCCTCCTCAATGCCTAGAGGTTCTCTGCCGTCCAAAAGCTACTTTACCCACTTCAAGAATGGCCGTTGCCATTGTGGTGTTGCAAGCTCTTCTTCATCTTCTTTATCTTGAATCCTCCCAAGCACCGTTGGGGGAGTTCGGTCTGCTGTTGGTGGTTGTACTGGATGGATATCCTGGTCCTGGTTGTCTGAGAAGGAAGCATCCTCCTCCAATTGATGTGGCTATTCTGAGAAGACTACATCGCGACTTACTATTACCTTCTAGGTAATAGGGTTATAGAGATGGTAACCCTTGGCCTCTTCACTGTAGCCCAAGAAAATACACTTTCGGCTCTTCGGTTCCCATTTGGTCCTGCTAGCATCAGGGAGATGCACAAAATAGCCACCTCCAAAAACTCTGAAATATGCAGTTGAAGGTTTCTTACCAGAAAAGGCCTGCAGTGGAGTCATCCCGTTCACAACCTTTGTGTAGCTACGATTCAGAATGTAAACTATCGTGTTACATGCTTCAGCCCAGAAAGTCTTTGGCAAATCTTTCCCTTTCATTATACTCCTGCCCATTTCACAGATGACGTGCATCTTGTGTTTTGCTACTCCATTTTGCTGTGATGTATGTGGCGGGGGTTTCTGCCTCTTGATCCCATGACTTTTGCAGTAACTTTCGAATTCAGTTGATGTGAACTCTCCACCTCTGTCTGATCTCAATTTCTTCACCTTCCTCCCCATTTCTTTCTCGACCATTATATGCTATGCCTTGAACTTACTAAAAGCCTCGTCTTTACTCTTCAGGAAGTATATCCATATCCTTCTACTCTAGTCGTCGATCAGTGTCATGAAGTAGTAGGAACCACCCAAAGCTTCCATCTCCATCTTTCCACAGAGGTCCGTGTGAATGAGCTCTAGAGGAGCCTTTGCCCTACTAGCCTCCTTAGGAAAGGGCAGCCGATACTGCTTGCCCATCATGCAAGCTTCACATACATGGGGCAGATCTGAAATTTCTGGTAGATCTGCAATCATTCCACTTTTATGCATCTCCTTCAAAGAACTAAGGTTTAGATGACCAAACCTCTCATGCCATAGCTTAGTGTTCTTCACATCGGCTCGAGCACTAAAAGCTAAGAGTTCATAGAAGTTGTTGCGCTGTGTATCTTTACCAATGACCTTCACTTGAAGATCCAGAATCTATGCACTGTTCTTATCGAATTGAACTTTGAGGTCCCGATCCGTGTTCGCAGAAATGGACAACAAGTTTCTCTTGATATCTGGCACATAAAGAACATCGGACAACTGTTTTACAACTCCATCTGACTTGAGAGCAATCGTACCTTTTCCTTTTGCTGGACATTTTGTATCATTGCCGACTACTACCAGGATGTCATTTCCTATCGGCTATAGAGAGGTATACCAATCCTTCCGACTGGTCATGTGGTGCGATGGACCACTTTCTATAATCCATGGTTCATCTGCAGGTACATGAATTGCCTTCGTGCAAATCTTCTCAATTGCTACGAGCAGCTCTACTAGTACTGTCTGCACGCTGTTGCTAGACTCTTTCTTTACTCCGTTCTTCTCATCTGCAATCTTCTTCTGGCACTCATTCTGCTTGTGCCCTGCCTTGTTGCAATAGACGCACTTGATCTTCTTCTTTCTCTTTTTATCATAAGAAGAAGATGGGTTACCAGAGTCCTTACCCTTACCTTTCTTTGATCCAACATAGAAAGCCGAATCTTCTCCAGTCCTCATCTTTTGATGCAACTCCAGAAGCATCGCGCTGAAATCCTCAAAGTTAAGGGGCAGATTTCTATTGTGCGTATTTAGCACCGTAACAAGACCAGCGTACTTTGGTGGGAGAATCCGTATGCACCTTCGTGCTAGATTCTCGCTAATGATGGTGATGCCAATCACAGTCATCTGATCGCGCAGATTCTTCACCCTGGTGATGAACTTCTCTGCCGTTTCACACTCAGATAGTTTCTCATTCGTGAGTCAAGTCTCCAGATTCTGAATCCACATCTGATTCGTGGTCTCGTACTAATTTTTCAAGACCGTCCATGCCTCCTCTGCTGTGGTAACATGTTGAATTAACGCCATGACAGAATCACTTACACTGCAAACAATAGAACACAGTGCATCTGCATTTCTTCTTGTCCACGTGAGAATCTCATCCGCAGTTGGTACTATCTGTTGTCCTACATTGGCTGGATTCGCAGTTGGTACTATCTCGCAACTGGTCTCACGTCCACCCCAATAGCAATGTCCCAAAGCTCATATGCACTTGGGATGGTCTTCATCTTGAACTTCTAGAGTGGATAGTTAGAGCCGTCCAACGTTCTGCTTTCGCTGAATGGTGGGATTCGCAGTCTTGCGGGCTGGGCCATCTCTCACAATCTGCTCGCAAACAGAAACACATTACCAAATCTTCTTGCTAGAGTCCAGGATCTGATACCATGTAAGAAAATAATACAATGTATGTGCTCAACAGATAACAGGATCTCTATGCAAGAGAGAAAACCAGATAGTATAGAGAATCAAAAATTTGATTACTGTAGATCTGATACAGTAGATGGCGCTGCCTCCCAGCCGTGCGCTCCTGTGAGAGAAGCTTCGATCGCAAGCTAGAAATTGTAGAGGACGGAGGCTGGATGCTAAGGAATCAAGGTTGCTGTAGCTAGTGATGAAATGGGCTTCATGGGCTTGCTAGTATATAGCCACTAGTCGTAGTCGATTGGACCCAATTGGGTGACCAACCCAGTCTGCCCAAAACGGTCGACTGGGAGTTGGTCCTGAAATAGGCCACCGACCACACAAAAGAACCATGGCATAAAATTGAGCAACTAACCTACGGTTACCGTTCGGCCCAGAGCCACATCCGGGATCATCTAGGGCTCCAAACGGGCCCTTGCAACCCGAGAGTGGTCTACCCCAGGAAATGCTCTGTCTACTTTCAATGTGGTCAGTCATGGGATGCCTTCCCACACATGCATGTAACCTAGTTGGTAGTGTGCCAACTCGGTCCAGCCATCAGGCCACAGATGGCCCCCAACTGGTGTCCAAACCAAGACCTACCGGATAACCAAGCTACTCAAATGCCTTCTCCTCATATGGGGGGCTTACAAGTAGAGTTAGCTGGTTCCCACATAGTTACACGAGAGTGGAGCATTGATATCTAACATGCATATGTTAGAACATGCATAAGTAGTAAGTAGATTCAATATGATAAGAATTATTGCAATTAGATTCTATAATAATATTGTATTTTTCTCATCTCTTAATCACAAATCCTCTCAACTCGTCACCCTTACATTATACACATTAATGTAATATCTTCTCACATAATTGATCAAAATGATTTCAAATTCTCTCTACCACATTTGAGGTACTCAACATCATCCCCCCATAAAACTTTATTATAAACTATGTAAAATAAATAATTATCTATCATAGAAGATATATGCTTTATCTTAAAAACTTGAAACAATAAACATCAAAATAAACCTTATACAACAAAATAAGCATTGATACAAAAAATCAACGATAGAACAACATTGATATTAGCATCGATATAACCATGGACAAATAATAGTTATATGGAGCCTTATAAGTACTACATCCCTTTTCAAAGGTCCTGTGATTTTATTTTATTTCTAAGAGCATGATAGGGAATGTTGTTTATAATATTCAGGTACTTAGAAACATCGTTTCTTACAGTTACCTTTTTTTGCACTATCCATAATTTATAAGAAATTATGTATCGTTGCAGTGTGAAACCACATCCAATCATTAGGAAAAAACTGAGCTCACTAAGACAACAAATAGAGATCCTCCAATGAGAGAGAGACCAACGTTACATTGGAAATGCTTTTCTTTTTTCAAAAAATAGACTTTATCTCTCTAGAGACACTCGACATGCTGACTAGTTGAAGTTCCCGCTCTAGTTTTCTAGTGTGTCATAAATGCTACACCAAATCTTGAAATAGATAAACTGACATGAATGTCTTCCCAAAAAGGTCAAAATGACCAAAATAGGTGCCTGACAGGAATGTGCTTAAGAAAGAGATTTGGGCACTTGGCCCCAAGCTAAGTGCCTAAATCGCTTTCTTAAGCACACTCTTGTCAAGCACCTATTTTGGTCGTTCTAACCCCTCCCGAAGGTCAAATTTAGTGATTCAAAAGTCATTTTGGGGGGTTTTACCTGCTCCAAACACAATGGTGATGCCAAAACCACAAAATGCTGGACCAAAATGGTACAAAACCATTTGTGTCCTTGGACATAGCATTATGACACACTAAAAAATACTCAAGCGAGAACTTCAAAATGTCAGTCTATCTGCTTCACGATTTATATTTCCAATTGAATGCTCGATCGTATAAATTTATGCTTCACTCTAGAAATTTTTAATTTTGAGCCAAGAACACTACAAGACCCAGTCCTCTTTTCGATGCTATCTAGCGATGCTTCGTCGGGCACATGCACAAAGATCAGTGGTATTATTGGCAAGTGTGGAAAGCATCAGTGTAGATATGAAAATCTTATTCGGTATGGTGGTCAGTATACGGTTCAGTATATAACGACCCCTATACAAACATACATACCAACTACTATCAACCCTTCCACCGATGCTTTCATCGACTTCTGGGTACAATTTCCCTTACCTTTAAGAAAATAATACAACGTTTGTGCTCAACAGATAACAGGATCTCATATGCAAGAGAGAAAACCAGATAATATGGAGAATCAAATTTTTGATTACTGTAGATCTGATACAATAAATGGCGCTGCCTCCCAGCCGTGCGCTCTTGTGAAAGAAACTTCGATGGCGAGCTGGAAACAGTAGAGGACGGAGGCTGGATGCTAAGGAATTAGGGTTGCTATAGCAAGTGATGAAATGGGCTTCACGGGCTTGCTCTTATATAGCCACTAGTCATAGTCGCTTGGACCCAATTGGGTGACTGACCCAGTACGCCCAAAACTGTCGACTAGGGATCGGTCCCGAAATAGGCCACCAACCACATGATAGAACCGTGGCATAAAATAGAGCAACTAACCTATGATTACCGTTCGGCCCAGAGCCATCCGGGATCATCTGGGACTCTAAACGGGCCCCGCAACCCGAGAGTGGGCTACCCCGAGAAATGCTCTGTCTACCTCAGTGCGGTCAGTCATGGGATGCCTTCCCGCACTTGCATGTAGCCTAGTTGGCAGTGTGCCAACTCCGTCTGGCCATCAGGCCACACATGGCCCCCATCTGGTGTCCAAACCAGGACCTACCGGATAACCGAGCTACTCAAATGCCTTCTCCTCATATGGGGGGCTTACAAGTAGAGTTAGCTGGTTCTTGTGTAGTTACATGAGAGTGGAGCATTGATATCTAACACCCCCCCTCAATGTCCACTTGCAAGTGAACTTACTTTTTCGGCCCAATGCCAAGTCGATGAAGATGCCTCTCCAGCAAGTCTCTTTCAAGAGCCTTCGTGAAGATGTCCACAGCATTCTCTGTAGTCAGACAGAGAATGCTGCGGACAAGTTAACTGAAGGCCCCAAGTCGACCTCTCCATCTATGATGAGCTCGCGTATAAAGTGATATTGAGAGGATATTGAATCTCAATGTGTTTTGTGCGAGTGTGGAACACAGGGTTCTTTGCAATCGCCATGCAACTCTGATTATCACATGATAACTGCATAGGCTTGATCTGCACTACACCCATGTCCCCTAAAATCCTCCTCAACCATACTGCCTCGCAAGAAGCAAAGCATGTTGATTTGTACTCAGCCTCGGTAGAAGAAAGAGCAACTGTGGGTTGCTTCTTGCTGACCCATGACACAGCTCCAGATCCAAGTGAAAAATAGTAACCTGTCACTGCCCTCCTACTGTCCACGTCTCTTGCCCAATTTGAGTCACAGAATCCGGTCAAGATGTTGCCCTTGGTATAGGTGATGCCATAATCAAGTGTGCCTTTGATGTATTTCAGCACCCACATCCCTGCCCTCCAATGGTTCTCCTAAGGCTTATTGGAGAATCTGCTTAGTACACTAGTTGCAAAGCTGATGTCCGGCCACGTGTTGCACAAGTAAATCAAACTGCCCACAAGCCTTCTGTACTTCGCTTCATCCACCAGTGGTGATGAATCCTCATTTGAGAGCTTCACGTCAACCTCCATAGGGGTACCAACTCTCTTGCACTCAGCCATGCCAAATGCCTTCAGTATCTCTCCAGCATACCTCAGTTGTGAGATGAAGATCTATTTTGGCTCTTGCCAAACTTCAATCCCCAAACAGAAATGCATCAGTCCGAGGTCTGTCATTTCAAACTCTCTTCCTAGCAAATGCTTTGTCTGCGAGATCTTCTCTTCATGGTTCCCTGTTATGACAATGTCGTCCACATAAAGGACCACGATCATACACCTGCCTCCTTCTCTAAAGATATACAAATTTGCATCAGCAGATGGGCTCCTCCTGAACCCATTTTGCAGAAAGTAGGCATCAATCTGTTGGTACCACGCTCGTGGGGCCTGTTTCAGCCCGTAAAGTGCCTTCTTCAATTTACAGACTTTACCTTCTGAACCGAGGATCTCAAAACCTGGTGATTGTTCCACGTATACCTCCTCTTTGAGATCTCCATTCAGAAAGGCAGATTTTACATCCATCTGAAACACGGACCAACTTCCCTGGGCAGTTAAAGCCAAAACACTGCGAATTGTGGTTAGTCGAGCTGTGGGAGCAAAAGTATCCTGATAATCAAAACCATGTACCTGTGTGAATCCTTTTGCCGTGAGCCGAGCCTTGTACCTATCCAACGTGCTGTTGGACTTGTACTTGGTCTTGTACACTGACTTGGTGCTGATTACCTTGCATTTTGGTAGACGATCCACAAGGTCCCAAGTGTTGTTCTTTATTATGGAGCCATACTCGGACTGCATAGCCTCCATCCACCTATCATCACCCTGTGCCTCTTCAAGACACTTGGGTTCATCAGCATGGATCACTTCTATCATCAAAGCATAGTTGACCAGGTGTTCCTGTGCCCTTCTTTGCTCCTCTAATCTCTTGGACTGGCGGTGTTCGGATGGTTCCTCCTCAATGGCTGGAGGTTCTCTGCCGTCCAAATGCTACTTTACCCACTTCGGGAATGGTCATTGCTGTTGTGGTTCTGTAGGCTCTTCTTCATCTTCTTTATTTTGAATCCTCCCAAGCACCGTTAGGGGAGTTCGGTCTACTGTTGGTGGTGGTATTGGATGGATATCCTGGTCCTGGTTGTCTGGGAAGGAAGCATCCTCCTCCAATTGATGCGGCTATTCTAAGAAGACCACATCGTAACTTACTGTTACCTTCTTGGTAACAGGGTTATAGAGACGGTAACCCTTCGCCTCTTCACTGTAGCCCAAGAAAATACACTTCTGGCTCTTTGGTTCCCACTTGGTCTTGTTAGCATCAGGGACATCCACAAAACAATCACATCCAAAAACTCTGAAATGAGCAGCTATAGGTTTCTTACCAGAAAAGGCCTACAATGGAGTCATCTCATTCACAGCCTTCGTGTAGCTACGATTCAGAATGTAAACTGCCGTATTACATGCTTCAGCCTAGAAAGTCTTTGGCAAATCTTTCCCTTTCATCATACTCCTGCCCATTTCATAGATAACGTGCATCTTGCATTCTACTACTCCATTTTGTTGTGATGTATGTGGCGGGGGTTTCTGCCTCTTGATCCCGTGACTTTTGCAGTAACTTTCGAATTTAGTGGATGTGAACTCTCCACCTCTATCTGATCTCAACTTCTTTACCTTTCTCCTCGATTCTTTCTCGACCATTACATGCCATTCCTTGAACTTACTAAAAGCCTCATCTTTAGTCTTCAGGAAGTATATCCATATCCTTCTACTGTAGTCGTCGATCAGCGTCATGAAGTAGTAGGAACCACCCAAAGCTTCTGTCTCCATCTTTTCGCAAAGGTCCGTATGAACGAGCTCTAGAGGAGCCTTTGCCCTATTGGCCTCTTTAGGAAAGGGCTGCCGATGCTGCTTACCCATCATGCAAGCTTCACATACATCGGGCAGATTTGTAATTTCTGGTATGTCTGCAATCATTCCACTTTTATGCATCTCCTTCAAAGAACTAAGGTTTAGATGACCAAACCTCTCATGCCACAGCTTAGTGTTCTTCACAACGGTTCGAGCACTGAAAGTTGAGAGTTCCTAAATGTTGTTGTGCCATGTACCTTTACCAACGACCTTCCCTTGAAGATCCAGAATCTGTGGACCATTCTTATCGAATTGAACTTTGAGGTCCCGATCCATAATGGCAGAAACGGACAACAAGTTCCTCTTGATATCTGGCACATAAAGAACATTAGACAACTGTTTTACAACTCCATCTGACTTGAGAGCAATCGTACCTTTTCCTTTTGCTGGACATTTTGTATCATTGCCGACTGCTACCAGGATGTCATTCCCTACCGGCTATAGAGAGGTATACCAATCCTTCCGACTGGTCATGTGGCGTGGTGGACCACTTTCTATAATCCATGGTTCAAAGTCAAGTAGTAAATTGAACCATTGATGCTGTGGGTCTAGGCATAACCCCATACATCTGTATGTATTAAATCAAGAATACCTCGTGCACGAGAGGCACTTCTACCAAAGTTGGTTTGCTTTTGTTTGCCGAAGCAGCATGCTTCACAAACCTTTCCATGAAACTGTAGCTTCAGAATCCCAATTGCCATATTCTGATTCCTGAGATCTAACAAGTACTTGAAGTTGACATGACCATTAAATGACTACATTGTGCAAAGCGGGTTGATAGTTGAAATCAGCAACCCTAACGATAAGAAAATGTTCATGTGGATTTGAAGTCAAGAAGGCCACAATATTTCCTTCAAGTTTAATTGATATGGTGATTGCTGGAAAAACTAAAAGTGAAATATTTATGATAATAAAGGATCACCGAAAGACTTTCCTAATATAGAGAGTCAACTACATTGCTTATATGGGAACTCAGAGGATATGATGATGGCGCAACTCACGCTGAAGAATTCTGAAGATTTGTCTAAGCTACAAGATATAGGAAGCAACTTTGATGTTTAGGTTGTGATTGGACAGCAGCCTTAATATCTATCATTTGGTGCAGAAGATATTGAGGGAAAGAGGTTAATGATAAAGTTATAATGGCTGCCCTGAGGTTTGATACAAACTTTATCTTGTCTTAGTATTTATATAGTGATTAAAATCTAATGAGCTAATGTTTGGTTATTTTTTGATGCAGTATAATGATATCTTGGTTTCCTACAAATTTTGCAAAGTGTGTATACATCGTAGATTACCTGCTTTCTACATGGCTCTGGTGCCATTTTGTAGATAGTGGCATGCGTTGCGGTTGAGCTGACATGGCATGCTTATCTGGTACTTTTCGTAGCTTATTGAGCTGCGACAAGGCCGCAACAAGCCTTTCAATACTCTTTTAGAGATTTGCATGATTCTTGTGTAGCTCATAGATGCACAACACTGGATCTAAAGAGACACCCATCTACACCATATACGAGCTCTCGGCGGCTCATCTATGACCTCCAGGGCAGTGATAGGCTACTTAACCACATCAAACTCCCTCGCACGGTAGTAAGCTCCAACAAAGCACCGCGGGATGCCACCAGCAACACATCTCTTTCGACTATCGAGTGCCAGCCAGCACAGGCTCCATCGACACTCTCAGCCTCACTACTGGTCAACCTAGCTCTTAGCAACACGAGCGGCTCCATAGTCGATAGCAGCCTCCTCATGCTTCAAGGCCATAGCAAAGTCACCTATGCTTCAACGACTCGAATGCTTCAATCAGCCTCCATGGAGCAATGCGCCTGCTCAAGCGCTCCACCCTATAGTAGACACCTCTAGCAGTGATGCCCACTATTCGCGGCTCCTCAACAACCTGACGACCTCTCCAAACCAGACCGAATGGAAGCTCTAGGCTCCCAACCAATGCCATTGACCATGCCGCTCAATGCTAGCTCCATCTAGCGCTCAAGCTCTCATAGCAATCGTGGCTTCTCCATCGACCTAGACCTCCATGGGAGCTCCTCCATATGCCTTAAGTAAGCTCCTATGGCCAACCTCTCCATAGCAATGACTAGCTAAGTCCCTATGGCCAGCCATCTCCTTCGCATCATCTCCTTCAAGCTCCTCCAAGAGCTCATGGACTGCAAGGCCAATGACGAAGAACATGACAGAATCTCGAAGATTTTGTCAAAATCATCAGAGATTCTGGTGCCCCGCGTAATGCCACGTGGCATCCCACACTCAACCCAACCTTATCCTAAGATCATTCTCAAGCTTGGTCACCAAACTGCCATGTGGCACTCTATCTGCCACATCAACATAGCCACGTCACCCTGTCAGCTCATCATTGCCACATCATCTACCACTTCAACTACCATGTCAGCTACCACATCATCAGTGCCACATCAGCATTACCATGTCATCTGCTGACATCATCAACAGTGCCACCTCAATAGTGCCACCTTAGTAGTCCAATCAGCACTGACCCCTACAGGCACAGTTACCTCTTCATAGCAGTCAGTGCATGTGACCACTCTTGCCACCTTAGCACAGGGCTCCACTAGCGCACCTCTTGCTAGGCGCAGTGCCACATCATCACTGCATGTGACCCACAGTGACACATCATCATTGAGCACCATTTGCACTCCTTTTGCCACATCTGAACCAGCACTAAAAAAGAACAAAAGAAAAGGAATTATTTGTTGTTCTTTCATTGATCCACGGTTGGTATAGATCTAGATCAGAGTAGACTAGATCGCCATAGAGGGGATGCTTTGAATTTCCCCAAGTTGCCAATCTAAGCCATGCCCAAAATTCCCGACTAGTACCTACTTGGAGTTAGTCCATACGCTCACATATAGTTTCATATCATTACATTACCTGAAACCTTACATTTATCAGTTCAGTGAGTAGACTTCAGAGAGTACAGAGGCATTGCAGATTGTTTCAGTGGGTAAATAGCACTTGATTTCACACACACATGCCACCATTGTAAAGCCTATTTGGCTATCTCATGGCATCGTGCACATCATTTCAGCCTTGTAAAGCCTCTTGGCTATTCTCGACATCATTTACCACAAGCCTTGTAATATAGATTAGATTTTATATATTGCAGTTCTATCTTCACCGACGGTTCAGAGATTTCACTTGGCACAGTAAGTGTATTTGCAGTTGATTCATACAGAGATTTTCACAACACTTTTGAGTACATTTCTTGCATTATGTCTATGACTAGCAACCTCACTCTGGTGGAGGCATCTGCTAAGTTAGACAACTCCAATTATGGTACATGGAAATACCGAATGGAGACCATTCTTGTACTTTAGGAAAAATGGGAGTATGTCGATGGGTCTACACCTAGACCATTGGACGATGATCCAGCCACCAGTAGCTCTACTCCACCTGTTGTCACAGCACCAGCAACAGGATCTATAGCTACACAAACAGTTTTCGCACCAGTAGCAGATCCTGCCATTCCCGAGCTCAAGCAGAACGGGATAAGAAAGACAAGTACGCCTATCATTTGATCAAGCAGAATGTGCAAGATGTCATGCTAGGACAGCTCAACACAATCAAGACATCGAAAGAACCATGGGATATGTTTGCAACTCTCTACGAGGCCAAGAACACATCCAAGATTCTCACACTGAGAAACCAGAGTTTCTGTGCTAGTAGCGAAACCGGTCATGCTTATGTACTCCGCATAAAAGACTACAACAATTAGCTTGCAGCAGCAGGAGAGACCATGAACCCCGCAGAAACGGTTCAAGTCATCTTGAATGGACTAGGAGAGGGATACGAGAATCTAGTCCAGAGTATTGCCATCCAATGGCAAATTCCAACCCTAGAAGAACTCCAGTCAGTCCTACTCGGTGAAGAACTTAGGACTCAGGCCATCCAAGCACGAAAAGGTCATTCTAATGATCAGGCATTCACAGCTTCAGATAGAAGCAGAGGCAGAGGTAGATCATATCAGAAAAGTGGTCATCATTAGCAACATCATCATTAAGAAAATAAGAATCAGCATCAGCAACATCAGAATCAGTAATAAAGAGGAAATCATTCCAATCGAGGAAGATTCCAAGGATGAGGGAATGCATCCACCAACGTGTCAAACATTCGATGCAACTACTGTCACAAGTTTGGACACTATGAAAGAGATTGCTGCAAGAAGCAGTACGACTAAGGCGGTCAATCCAGTAGTAATCAAGGGAATTTTCAAGGTAGAGGAAATCATCATGGTGGACATTCTAGTCACAGTCATTTTGCAAATGAACATGGTGATATGTTTCTTGCAAGCAAGGAAATGCATCAAACTAATACAGTGTACCCAAACACATTACAATCCCAAAGAGGATTTCAGCCATCAAGTCGACCAATTGGAACAAGATCATTGGTATATTGACAGTGGTGCATCATCTCACATGACAAATCATCAGGAAAGGTTCACAGAAATGAAGCCATTAGAAGGTCAGAAAAATGTCATCTACACAGTAGACAACACACCGAATCCGGTTCAAGGGACAGGTGTTATCCCTATGAACAATTTCAATGGTACAAAAGGATTGGTGAAAGATGTGCTCTATGTTCGGAAGCTCAGCAAGAACCTCTTGTCAGTAGGTCAAATGACGGAACGCAACTATAGAGTCATCTTCGATGGCGATGAATGCACTATCAGAGATAAATCCAAAAGATATTAGCTAGTAGCAAAAGGTGTCAAGGAAGGACGCTTATACAGAATGAAGCTTACGATCTCTCTCTCAATATTTCTCTCAGAATGAATAGGTACTCTCTTTCTCACATGGAAGAAAAGAAGAAAATATTATGAAGGAATCACTCTCTTTCTCTCAAGCAAGAAGAAGACACTCCCTATCTTTCTCATAAAACCTTTGAAGACCTCTCAATCAACGAAAGTCTCTCTCTCTCACATGGACGGGATTGTATGACAAAAATTCTATGAAAGTAGATGGGAGTCTCTCACCGGAAGTGAACTCTCATGGAGAACACTCAAGAGAACTCACAATCACTCAATCTCTCTCACAATGATCTCAATGCCTCAGCGGAAGGCAAGGGAGCTCTGATACCATGACAAAATATGAAGAGGGGAGAGGAGAAGAGTGGAGATGAGGAGAGAGGGCACAACTAAAGAGCACACCACAAATGACTAACTGTACACTAGATTTAGTTGAAAAAATAGAATATATACAAAACCATTTAGGGTTAGGGTTAAGGTTAGGGGATCTAACCCTTTCCTTGCACACATGATCACATGATGGTGCTATGCACACATGATCACATGATGTTGAACGTGAACTCTCAACATCTACCATGACTTCAGAGCCAATATGAGATGACCAATGGAATTTGGAAGAGGATCCAAGAAATTTCCTATGACGACGAGCTCTAGATAGCTAAAGACTTGGTTTTGCGCAGAGAATCCAAGATACTAGTTGGACACTAGAAGTGAGCCAATTTCAAATGTACATCCGCGACAACCTAAATGTTTCAATGGATAGAAAGATTTCAAGCTTTGGCAAGAATCTTTTGAAGAACCATCCATAGAGAGTCCTCATTCTAAAAAGTCCAATAGGTCATGACAAAGACCAAGCTACAAGCGTGGTTCTCCAAGCCAACACGATAAATCTAGTTTTGAAGTTGGAAACATTTCCAATTGGGAGAAACAAAAGTGCTCCATATATTTGTCAGAGGCAAAAAAATAGGAGACTAAACATAGTCATAGCTGATCTTCTGACCAAGATTCAAAGCAAAGTCATAAAAGTGGGATGTCATGATGATAGTTGCTGTCGAGACAAGGGATAGTTAGTCTTGCTCCACCATCACACCAAACATGGAGTCTTGTACCAATACAAGGATGCGGCCATACGTGCCATCAATGATCAAGGCCAACAATACACAGGTTCCAAAGACTAGTAAGTGGATGCCAGCTTCTACCATGACCATGTCCATACAGGGGAGTGTCAGTGTGTCACTATGAAGATGAAGACAAAGCCAACGAAGCACTAGAGAAACTCGAGTTTCCTACTATTAAGGTTAAACGAGTTACTCCAATGATAGTCAAATTCCAAGATTTTAAGGGGACTAGAGACAAAGTTTCTACAGCTACTTATAGAGTTTCCTATGAGTTTGTCATATCAATCGTGTGGTGACAAAATCAAGGATTGGAAGCAATGTCTAAGGCTTTCCTTAAGAGGTTTCAATAAGAAATTAACAAATAGGATGTACGCAGCAAACTCAGTAAACTAAAGCAGAAGGAACATGACTTCATTCAAGGTTCTGTACTCAGAAAAAGAGCTCTAATCAATCAACTTAGTACAACTCCGAATGACAAGTCAATACGAGCCTTGTTGGTTCCAGGATGTACTCAAATTGATCTCTGATCCACGAAAATTGTCAATCCAACAAAGACATATGTAGACTTGTTGAATCAAGTTGTTGCATTGGAGAAGAGTGAACCTTCCAAGAAAAAGGCCAAAAAGAAGACTGAAGCAAGTGATGATTTGGATACCTCGACTAAGCCAGACAAGCTGGCAAGCTGAAGTTCACTGTGTGAAAAAGGCCTTGAAGGAAATGGGCTATCGAGAGAAGTCAAGTCAGGAAGAAAAATAGTATAACACATGCTCCAAGGAGGGACATATAGAAGATTACTATAAGACAAGATACTTTGGGATTTGTTCCAAACATGGGCATGATGAGTCTACTTGCTAGTATGATAAAAAGATGCCAGAAGTGAAACAAGTTGAGTTGGAGTCCAAGAATAAGAAAGCGCGACCACCAAAATCTGAGTGAGGCAAGGGTCCAGGCAAAAATGGGAAAGATAAAAATCAAGGACCTTCATGGACATGCTCTTCCTTTTGCGATGGTAACTCCTTCAGAATAGTAGGTTATTAATGAGGATAGTTCAAGCTCTCCTATGGGTAATCGCAATTGGAAGGCACAAAAGTAGATTTCCTTTGGAATTACTCGAGAAATAAAGGATAAAGATCCAACTGTGGATCACCTCCTGATTTGAGTAAGGTGCCACTAGTAGATACCTAGACAAAATCCTCTACAAGTCAACCTCCGAAAATACTAAGTTTTGAAGGAGATGAGTTGTGAACTGGCAAAAGCATAGGAAATGAATGTCTCTTACAATAGCAAAGTTGCTCGAAATTGCACCCTATTGCAGAGACTTTCTATTGCAACAATTTCAAGTTGAAGAACTAGCTTACAAGGATATGGATTCACTGGTAAGCAAGTCAAAGCCAAGCTGGATAAGCTCCTCCAAGCAAGTTTCATTTATTCTATTGATGGAGGTGATAAGCTCTTTCCTTTTGTGGTAGTTCCTAAGAAAATGGGAAGCTTCGAGTTTGTGTGGATTATAGGAAGCTGAATGCCCAGGCTATACCAAAGCCTTTTCCTATTCCATTCATAGATGTTATACTTGATCAAGTTACTTGCAAATTTTAAAGATTACTTTTCAGATGCTTTGCTAGGAAAGCTACCCCTTGAGAGACCAAAGGATCATCAGATAGAGATTATGCCTAGCAATGAGCCACCTAGGGATCATCACACCCTTTTCAGATGCTTTGCTAGGGAAGCTACCCCCTAAGAGACTAGAGGATCATCAGATAGAGATTATGCCTATCAAATTTTAAAGATTGCTTTTCAGATGCTTTGCTAGGGGAGCTACCCCTACGAGACCAGAGGATCATCAGATAGAGATTATGCCTAGCACAATGAGCCACCCAATAGACCACCTTATAGGGTTAGTGCCACTCAGAGAGAGGAGATTATGAATCGGGGACATGACTTGCTGCCCAAATCCTCTTCTTTTTGTTGCCCTATATGTCTAGTGTAGAATAAGGATGGTTCCTTTTGTATGTGCATTGATTATCGCACACTAAACAAAATGCCTCTTAAAAATAGATTCCCTATTCCACACATAGATCATGTGCTGGATCGGCTTAGTGGGAGATTTGGTATTTAGCAGGATAGATATGAAAAGTGGTTATCACAAGAAGAGGGGCACAAGATAGCATTCCATACTACTTTTAGTCTATATAAATACCTAGTAATGCCATTCGGGTTGACAAGTACCCCTGCTACCTTTAGTTGAATGATGGATCATATCTTCTGTCCTTACAGGTATTTCACTAGTACCTTCTTTGATGACAGCATAATCTTTTCACTAGTACCTTCTTTGATGACAGCATAATCTTTTCTAAATCCAAAGAAGAGCATAGGAAACACCTTGCTACTATCTTCCAAGAGCTACGTCATCATCAGCTTTATGTCGATAGCAAGAAAAGTGGATTTTATTTTTTTTGGTGGGCAAAAAGAAAAGTGAATTTTGCCTAGTAGAGATCCATTATCTAGGGCGCATCATTTCCAAGAATGGAGTTTAGATGGATCTCACTAAGATTCAAGCTATTCAAGAATGTGTTCATGGAGTACACAACTTTCTAAGCCTTTGCTCATACTACAAAAGGTTTATCATGCACTTTTCTAGATATAGTTGCTCCACTTCATGACTTGACAAAAAAGAACGCAGCCTTCAGGTGGCATGAGCCACAAAGGACAACATTCAATACACTCAAAAGCAAGTTGACTACCAAACCGATTCTGGTGGTCCCTGCCTTATACAAGCCTTGTGATGTGGATTGTGTTGCTTATAGAGAATGTGTTGGGGTTGCAATTCATTAGAATTTCGTAGTGGCTTATGAAAGACAGAGACTATGGAATGTCGAGAGGTTTCTTGGAATCTATCAGAAACAATTGCTAGATTTGATTCATGCCATTAATACATGAAAGCAATACCTCTTGGGTGTAGACTTTATTATTAAGACTGACCACCAAAGTCTGAGATACTTCTTGACACAAACTAATCTCTCAGAGAAGAACATGAAATGGGCAAATATGTTGTCCATGTATCATTTTCAGATTATCCATACATTGGGAGCTCAGAAAAGAGTGGATGATGCCTTGTCTCAAGGACCTCAGGAGGTCAAGTATGACAGACGAAAGGCACTTGGCCTACTAATGCCGCTTCCTATGCCTCAGGCACCATGGGGAAAGTATAGCAATGGACTTCATTTTTTATTTGCCTCGATAAAAAAATGGAAATGATGGGATATTGACTGTTATAGATAGATTCAGCAAGTAGGCCCATTTCATTTTATCAAGGCAGAGCATATGGCCAAATTTTTCCTCGCTTAGATTTTCAAGCACCACAATATGCCTAACTCCATTGTTAGTGACCGAGACCCCAAAATGATCAGCCTATATGGAGAGCCGTATTTGATGCTATGGGGACGAATTAGAATTTTTCTTTTTTCTTTCCATCCCAGACAGATGGTCAAAGTGAAGTACTGAATTAAAAGTGCTAGATCTATTGAAATGCTAGTTCATACCTCCACAAGTAAAGCCCTGTTTGAGGTTCTATATGAAAAGGTGATTCTGCCAACAATCCTGAGGTCCAAAGACGAGATTTTTGTAGCTGGTTAGTATGTGAAAGACCTCTAGATGGCATTCATCCAAGTGTAGACAACAATAGAAAGGTCTCAGGAAAAACTAAAGAAAACTACCACTACGCATATAAGGGAACTAGACCTCAAGAGAGACGATTGGTACTTTTGAAATTTAAGAAAGCCAGGTTCTGCATGCTTAAGGGCAAAGAGAAAATGTATGTCAAGCTGTCTACTAGGTACTATGGCCCTTTCTGGGTCACAGATGAAATTTATGAGGTGGCATATAGATTGCAATTGCCAAAACATTAGAAGATTCATAATGAGTCTTCTAAAGAAATAGCAAGGGTTGCAGCCTACAGAACCTATAATAGAAGATCCACCAAAAGTGGAGGAGATCCTTCAACCAGAGTAGATTGTGTATCATATGGTACACAAGAGACCTCAAGGCAAGGTATTTTATAGATACCTTGTAAAGTTCATGCAAAGCACTAATGATTAATGGGTGACATGGCTATGTGCATTGGATTATTTGTTTCAGATACAAGAGAGTGGTTCAATATCCAAGTTATATGAAGCTCCAGGAGGTGTCCATGTGACCGAGGGATACGAAGACCCCAGAGTTTTCTTTTAGCGGCTCTTTTAACAAAAGTGCTCATGATTCAAAGATGCTTTAAAAAAATAAAAATAAAATAAAAGTGGAATTCATCAATGTGTAGAAATGTTTAAATTGCAAGCTATAGAAATTCTTGTATATGGTTTTGACTTAAAAAATTTTGGACAATTAAGCTTCAAAAAATAATTAATATTTTAAAGAAAAAGGTCCAAGGACTTTCCCAGTTGAATAGAAGGCTATCCTAGTTAAAGGTCTTCCACTAAAATATGAAAATATGGTATGTATTCTGAGGCTAGATGATGGAACGAGTTGCTTAGATTGCATATCATTGTTGCTAAGCAGAGAAGATATTGCTTAGCAACAATGATATGCAATCTAAGCAACTCGTTCCATCATCTAGCCTCAGAATACATACAATATTAAGCAACTCGTTCCATTACATACCGAGGCTAGATGATGGAACGAGTTGCTTAGATTGCATATCATTGTTGCTAAGCAGAGAAGATATTGCTTAGCAACAATGATATGCAATCTAAGCAACTCGTTCCATCATCTAGCCTCAGAATACATACCGTATTAAGCAACTCGTTCCATCATCTAGCCTCAGAATACATACCGTATTTTTATATTTTGGTGGAAGATATTGCTTAGCAACAACGATATGCAATCTAAGCAACTCGTTCCATCATCTAGCCTCAGAATACATACCGTATTTTTATATTTTGGTGGAAGACCTTTAAGTAGGATAGCCTTCTGATCGTCATCCTCTACTTTGGATCCCAATTAATTGAGTTTCCTGATCAAACTATGCAATCGATTCAAAAACACTCCCAATTCCTCAACCTCATTTATTTTTATGTCATACAGCTCCTGCTTGAGCAAGGCCTTTGAATGTCTCATCTTGACACCAAAGAGTGTTTCTAGTAATACCCAATTGTCGGCTGCACCTTTTGATATATCCAGGTGATGGAACATTCGAGTCCTAATGCACGTCCCATCATTTTGAGAGCATGTTCATTCTTTTGTTCCCAGATCACGGCTTTCTCTCTCGACTCTAGTAGCTTTGGGTTTCTTCTCTGTTCCCGAGACCACGGTCCACACCCCGAAGATTCTTGTGCATGAACCATAGACGCATTGCCATTTGCCAACTTGCAAAGTTTCTCCCATCGAATTTTAGAACAACACCACCTTTCTCAATCTGATAAGACTCCATATCACAATTTTAGAAGCTCTAAGAAGCATGCATCCACCAAGATGTCGATTGAGGCTTGTCTCCACTTCTATTTTTTGCTCTATGAGGTCGTCTTAGATCTTTTGGGAACATGAACAAGTTCTGCTTCCTTAGTTGATAGGCTCCTGTAGACATTATCTTCACACATCGTGCACACCAGGCTCTGATACCACTATTAGCTAAATGGGAAACTCTTCATACACACATAAAATATTACGGGATTCTCACATGCAATATGAAAACTATGGAATAGAAACTCTCTTGCTCAGAACAAATTGAGATGGACAGTCACTCGTATATTGATCAGAATTCTGCTTGACTCCCTAAAAGCCTCACTCCTACTCGGTTTGTTGGCTGTGTACAAACTATTCAAAGATAACAAACTTAGAACTATGCAACAGAGAGCTACGACACCTGTAGGCCTATAGCCTTGACAAAGAGAGGACTAATCTCCTTCATGCTTCATATACTCAGCAACGTAGACAAGTCATTTGCCACCACCAACTCGTGACCCTCCAAAAGGTGCTCACTGTCAACCAAGAGACGCCCAAGTGTCTTTCATGTATTGGTTGACGTTTAGGCACATGCATGGTCCAATAAACTTGAAGTGGCCACCTCATAACCATGCGACCATTCAGTCTACTCCACGAGATCCATGCACATTAAACAATAGTTGAGTTCCCCTTGAGAGGAGTCCCCAACATATCTTGAATCCGAACAAGGGAAAAAAAAAACATGATGATGAACATCGTAGTTCACAATCCCTGTAAACCTTGTGACATCGTAGTCACAATTGTGATGCCAAGAACAACCATCATTCACGTAATTAATAACACTTCAGAGCATCGCAGAGCTCAGTTAAAACCTCCTTTATGCATCAATGATCAAAGCTATCCAAAGAATTTCAAAATGCCCAGTCCTGGTCCTTTTCAAAATCCTTTGTTGATACTAGATCTTCCTCCTCCTTTCGACTTGCTTCTGCCAAATGAATGGTTTCCTTCGTCTTGGAAGCTTCATCCTTCTGCTTTTCTACACAAAAATGTTCAATATAGCCGGGTTTACCACAGTAATAGCAGGCTCATCCTTCCCTCCTTCCCTTGTACTTGTCTTGAAGATCAAGTAAGGATGATCTCCAACTGGTTGTTGTGTAGCTTCTTCTCGCTTTTCTTT